>NC_047114.1:15900918-15996114 GCF_902500255.1 Thalassophryne amazonica | reverse complement strand
CCTCAGCCCCAACCAGTCCCAGCAGAAGACTGCCCCTCCCTGAGCCTGGTTCTGCTGGAGGTTTCTTCCTGTTAAAAGGGAGTTTTTCCTTCCCACTGTAGCCAAGTGCTTGCTCACAGGGGGTCGTTTTGACCGTTGGGGTTTTACATAATTATTGTATGGCCTTGCCTTACAATATAAAGCGCCTTGGGGCAACTGTTTGTTGTGATTTGGCGCTATATAAAAAAATTGATTGATTGATAAAAAGCTGACAGCATGTCATATCACTGCAACGCTCTGGGATATATAATGCTATTAGCGTCTCTGCAGATGTTTCCCAACTCTATTACATTTCATCCATTTAGCACTTGAGGTTTTACGACCTAACTCCCCTCACATCTTGGGAGGCATATCGACAGTCTGCATGCTGTACACAGCAGGTACATTTTAATTGAAAAAACCCTCGCCTTGACTCACACATGGCATTCGCTGGTCCGTTCGGATTATAAATAAAGTACTTCCTAGCCAGCCGCTACTACGTAGTAAGTAAAATGTGATGCTTACTACCTGACATGAGCACCACATGAACTGCGAAAATAAGGGCTCCAGTGAGCGCGTTGTGATCTATAAACATAAAAGGCAATCTATGTATGTATGTATGTATGTATGTATGTATGCGGCACGGTTTGTGTTCACTATGCACAGCCGCAGTAATTAAGCAATCAACACCAATCTTGGTATGGTGACTGGGGGCACCAAGGGGGAGGTCACTGGGGCCCTTAGGTTGAAAGCGTACATACGCAAAAACTAGAGGTGTAACGATAGACAAAAATCAGGTTTTGGTACGTACCTCGGTTCTGAGGTCAGGTTCGGTTCATTTTCGGTACAGTATGGGAACAAAATGCAAAACCTACATTTGCTTGTTGTTTAAACCAACAATTTATTGTAACATTAAACAGCTTTTAACAAAACCTTTCCACAAGTAAACAGCAGCACCAGTGTTCCAGCATGAAGCCCTGTTCAATTTTATTCAACCTTCATATTTTTTGCCAGAAAAATTAATTTGAACAAAACTGTCACTCTCTATAAGGAGTTTTTTTTTTTTTTTAAGAGAACTGATGTTACAGACGCCCTTTTGTACAATTTATTTTATTTTCTATCTCTTTCTATAAACTGTTTTTTTTAATGTTTGTTAATATATCTTTTTAAATAACGTTTTGAAAACAAAAACGTGGGAGAGGCAAAAAAGTGAGTAAAACCACCTTTAAAATATTTAGAACCACAAATAAACTTGATTCTTGGTTTGTTTATTTATTTTGCCATTAAAATTGGCCATCATTTATTAAAATAAATAATTTCTCAAGGCCAGGGCTTCTCAAAGTCTGGGGACTATTTAATCACAGTGCAGCAAATGAGGTCAGTGGACTGAACAAGTGAGTGACTGAGGGGGATTGTAGATATCCCTCTGCTCAGCGCTTTCAGGCTGCTGCAGGCAGCACTGCAAGAGGGGGGAGACCCGCTGCCGCTTGGTGACAGCAGAGACTTTCACTTACATTCGCCAAACATCAGAAAAGTCTCCGGTTATGCCAGAAAAAGTAGCTAGATTTGTCGCTAGTTGCTTAGAGAAAATAAGTTGTCAAGAAGGTTTGGAAAGTCGCCAGATTTAGAGATTTAGCGAGAAGTTTGGAACATTGAATGTAAACACACGCAACACAAACTAACCTGTGCACAGCCCTGTACTGAACCAAACGTCCAGTACTGAAATGGTTCAATATAAATACATGTACCGTTACACCCTTAGCGAACACACACACACACACACACACACACACACACACACACACACACACACACACACACACACACACACACACACACACACACACACACACACAACACACACACACACACACACACACACACACACACACACACACACCCTTTTATTATACGGATGGTGTTTACAAGATGATATTATTAATGGTTGATTATGAACTATTTGAAAAATTGTCCTAAATTTAATTTAGTTTTCTGAGCTCACTAAGTGAATCCACACTTATCAAATAATGGATTTTCCAACTTTACTGTAACATGAATACATCATTAAATGCTATGTAAACAACAAATGTGTAACCTCAAAAACACATTTTTTGTGCAGTTTTTTTTAAGTATCCATCACTGTGTTTAGTAACACACTACAATGACTGATAATGGAAACATATTTTGGTTGATTTCCACACACTAAATTCCATGTACACAGTGTTAGAAACACTCTGACCATACTCCTCCTCTCATCACCCCTGAGTGGAAACAATAAACAATCATCAAAGACAGAAAGCAGATGAAATGTATCATTTCTTTCTGTCCACTTCATGCTCAGGAAGAAGTATCAGGACTCTTCATCGTGGTTGGCGAGACAGAACACTTTAGAAACAGATTTCTCAAGTCAGAGACTATAGAAATGATCCCTGAAAGTATAGTCTTAACCTGATGATGCTCCTGCTGCAGGACTTGAACCACCGACGAACCCTGCTTTGTTATGGTACCGAATCCCCCTCCCCCAGACATATTTAACTGAGTTTAAGAAACAAATTGAACCATCAACAATACAGAAATATTATTATTTATATACACGTTACACAGTCAAACACAGCTCTGATTTATTTCTACAGGTCTGACTTGGACTTCCTTCCTCTTCCCTTCCATATTTGCACCATGATCATCAGACTGCCCCCTACAGTCTCCAAAGGAGATGTTGAGCTCTCCGAGTCTCAAGGAACCCCATAAAATGCTTATTTTTTTCTGGGACATCCTCAACTGCAACAACTTGAATTATGATTGATAGTTGCTCTTCGTGGCTCCAGTGAGCGCGTTGTGATCTATAACTATAAAAGGCAATCTATGTATGTATGTACAAGGTCTGTGAGAAAACATTCCGACCTTTTTATTTTTTTCAGAAACTTTAGGGATTTGAATCACGTGTGATTGCATCAGCCAACCTTGAACCTTAGTGCGCATGCGTGAGTTTTGTCCCACCTGTCGGTTGCGTCATTCGCCTGTGAGCAGCCTTTGTGTGAGGAGTGGTGCTGTGTGCTCGGCGGATTTTTATTGCAAGGCAAATGGCGGAACTATTGGAGCAACGCCATTGCAACAAATTTTGCCATAAACTTGGCGACAGCCAAGTGGAAACCATTCGAGAAATAAAGACGGCTTTCGGGGATGAAGCTATGGGCGCCACACAAATTAAGGAGTGGTACAACCGGTTTAAAGACGGACGTGTAACGGTGCAGAGCGAACCGTGCTCCGGCCGACCATCGACGTGCCGAAATGACGAGATCATTTCCAATGTGAATGCTGTGGTGATGCGGAACCATCGAGTGACCATCCAAGAAATTGCGGAGGAAGTGGACATTAGTACTTTTTCGGCACATTCCATTGTTACAGAAGATTTGGGCATGAAGCGAGTGGCTGCGAAGTTCGTGCCGAGGTTGCTGACGGCGGACCAAAAGCACCTCCGTGTTGAAGTCTCATAGGATATGCTGGACTCCATTCACACTGATCCCAGCTTTATGGACACTATTATCACCGGTGATGAGTCCTGGGTGTACAGGTACGACCCGGAAACCAAATTCCAGTCGTCACAGTGGAAGCATTCCACGTCGCCACGACCGAAGAAGGTGCGCCAAGTGCGCAGAAATGTGAAGGTAATGCTGACTGTTTTTTTTTACTCCTGCGGTGTGGTACACCATGAGTACGCACCACAGGGTCAAACAATAAAGAAGGAGTATTACAGGGATGTCCTCTGTTGCCCCCGTAATGCTGTACAGCGCAAGAGACCGGGAGTTGTGAGCCACAGGAAATTGGCGCCTCCACCACAACAATGCTCCAGCACATTCGTTGAACTTAATTTGGACTTTTTTGTTTTAAAACCAAACTCCTGTGGTTCCACAGGCTCCATACTCTCCTGACATGGCCCCTTGCGACTTCTGGCTGTTCCCAAAAATTAAAACACCATTAAAAGGAACGCGTTTTGAGACGAGGGAGGACATCATGGCTGCAACGACGGTGGAGCTGCACTCCATCCCAAAAGAGGCTTTTTTGGAATGCTTCCAACAGTGGCGACACCGCTGGGAGAAGTGTGTGGAGTCCCAAGGAGACTACTTCGAGGGTGATTAGGTTTCCAACCATCCAGGTAAGCCAGTTTTTTTTCCCTGGCCAAAGGTTGGATACTTTTCTAACAGACCTCGTATGTATGAATGTATGTATGTACGAGGTCTGTCCAAAAAGTATTGGACCTTTTTATTTTTTGCAAAAACCATATGGATTTGAATCACGTGTGATTGCATCAGCCAAGCTTGAACCTTCGTGCGCATACGTGAGTTTTTCACACCTGTCGGTTGCGTCATTCGCCTATGAGCAGGCTTTGTGTGAGCAGTGATCCACCCCTCTCATCGGATTTTTATTGCGAATAAATGTCTGAACGATTTGGAGCTTTGCTGCATCAAATTTTTCCAGAAACTGTAAGAGACCTCCAGCTGGACACCATTCGGAAAATTTAGATGGCTTTCAGCGACGATTTTGTGGGGATTACACAGATTAAGGAGTGCTCTAGCCGGTTTAAAGACCGCCCAGAGCATCTGAGAGCATGGCGCACTCCGAGCGCTGATCGACAGGCTCAAACCCCGCTGAAACAACCAGATCATTTCCAACATGAAGGCTTTGATGATCCGGGACGTCGTCTAACTTTCAAAAAAAGGCAGAAGGCGTGGTCATCAGCACTTTTTCGGCACATTTTACTGTCACAGGAGTTTTTTTCATGGAAAGAGAAGTGGAGGATTGCGCCACCATGCCGCTCATGGCGCGGGACAAAACCACCTCTGCGTTGGTCTCACAGGACGGCTTTCAGGTGGCTTTCAGACGGCTTCCGGTTGCTTTTCAGTCGTGTGAGTATGCGAGAAATTGTGCATGAGCTGGACATGCCCCAACATGTCCTGTGAGGCTTCATCACAGCGTTGCTTTGCGTCATGCGTCTCCGCCGCGACGCGCGGAGTTACTCCGCACGTCTGTCTCAATGTGCCGAAACAGTGCTGATATCCACGTCTTCCGAAGTCTTTCAGAAGTCTTTCAGAAAGCGCTGTAACTAGGTTTAAGGATATGATTCCTTCTTTATGTTCTCTAATGCCATATACCAACACAGTGCAGAGTAGCTACCTAAACTCTGTAAGTGAGATAGAGTATCTCGTCAATAGTTTACATCCTCATTGAAGACAACTTTGGATGCTGTAGCTCCTCTGAAAAAGAGAGCTTTAAATCAGAAGTGCCTGACTCCGTTGTATAACTCACAAACTCGCAGCTTAAAGCAGATAACCCGTAAGTTGGAGAGGAAATGGCGTCTCACTAATTTAGAAGATCTTCACTTAGCCTGGAAAAAGAGTCTGTTGCTCTATAAAAAAAGCCCTCCGTAAAGCTTGGACATCTTACTACTCATTGAAGAACAACCCCAGGTTTCTTTTCAGCACTGTAGCCAGGCTGACAAAGAGTCAGAGCTCTATTGAGCCGAGTATTCCTTTAACTTTAACTAGTAATGATTTCATTACTTTCTTTGCTAATAAAATTTTAACTATTAGAGAAAAAAATTACTCATAACCATCTCAAAGATGTATCGTTATCTTTGGCTGCTTTCAGTGATGCCGGTATTTGGTTAGACTTTTTCTCTCCGATTGTTCTGTCTGAGTTATTTTCATTAGTTACTTCCTCCAAACCATCAACATGTCTATCAGACCCCATTCCTACCAGGCTGCTCAAGGAAGCCCTACCATTAATTAACGCTTCGATCTTAAATATGATCAATCTATCTTTATTAGTTGGCTATGTACCACAGGCTTTTAAGGTGGCAGTAATTAAACCATTACTTAAAAAGCCATCACTTGACCCAGCTATCTTAGCTAATTATAGGCCAATCTCCAACCTTCCTTTTCTCTCAAAAATTCTTGAAAAAGTAGTTGTAAAACAGCTAACTGATCATCTGCAGAGGAATGGTCTATTTGAAGAGTTTCAGTCAGGTTTTAGAATTCATTATAGTACAGAAACAGCATTAATGAAGGTTACAAATGATCTTCTTATGGCCTCAGACAGTGGACTCATCTCTGTGCTTGTTCTGTTAGACCTCAGTGCTGCTTTTGATACTGTTGACCATAAAATTTTATTACAGAGATTAGAGCATGCCATAGGTATTAAAGGCACTGTGCTGCGGTGGTTTGAATCATATTTATCTAATAGATTACAATTTGTTCATGTAAATGGGGAATCTTCTTCACAGAATAAGGTTAATTATGGAGTTCCACAAGGTTCTGTGCTAGGACCAATTTTATTCACTTTATACATGTTTCCCTTAGGCAGTATTATTAGACGGCATTGCTTAAATTTTCATTGTTACGCAGATGATACCCAGGTTTATCTATCCATGAAGCCAGAGGACACACACCAATTAGCTAAACTGCAGGATTGTCTTACAGACATAAAGACATGGATGACCTCTAATTTCCTGCTTTTAAACTCAGATAAAACTGAAGTTATTGTACTTGGCCCCACAAATCTTAGAAACATGGTGTCTAACCAAATCCTTACTCTGGATGGCATTACCCTGACCTCTAGTAATACTGTGAGAAATCTTGGAGTCATTTTTGATCAGGATATGTCATTCAATGCGCATATTAAACAAATATGTAGGACTGCTTTTTTGCATTTGCGCAATATCTCTAAAATTAGAAAGGTCTTGTCTCAGAGTGATGCTGAAAAACTAATTCATGCATTTATTTCCTCTAGGCTGGACTATTGTAATTCATTATTATCAGGTTGTCCTAAAAGTTCCCTGAAAAGCCTTCAGTTAATTCAAAATGCTGCAGCTATAGTGTTAACAGGGACTAGAAGGAGAGAGCATATCTCACCCATATTGGCCTCTCTTCATTGGCTTCCTGTTAATTCTAGAATAGAATTTAAAATTCTTCTTCTTACTTATAAGGTTTTGAATAATCAGGTCCCATCTTATCTTAGGGACCTCATAGTACCATATCACCCCAATAGAGCGCTTTGCTCTCAGACTGCAGGCTTACTTGTAGTTCCTAGGGTTTGTAAGAGTAGAATGGGAGGCAGAGCCTTCAGCTTTCAGGCTCCTCTCCTGTGGAACCAGCTCCCAATTCAGATCAGGGAGACAGACACCCTCTCTACTTTTAAGATTAGGCTTAAAACTTTCCTTTTTGCTAAAGCTTATAGTTAGGGCTGGATCAGGTGACCCTGAACCATCCCTTAGTTATGCTGCTATAGACTTAGACTGCTGGGGGGTTCCCATGATGCACTGAGTGTTTCTTTCTCTTTTTACTCTGTATGCACCACTCTGCATTTAATCATTAGTGATTGATCTCTGCTCCCCTCCACAGCATGTCTTTTTCCTGGTTCTCTCCCTCAGCCCCAACCAGCCCCAGCAGAAGACTGCCCCTCCCTGAGCCTGGTTCTGCTGGAGGTTTCTTCCTGTTAAAAGGGAGTTTTTCCTTCCCACTGTTGCCAAGTGCTTGCTCACAGGGGGTCATTTTGACCGTTGGGGTTTTTCCGTAATTATTGTATGGCTTTGCCTTACAATATAAGGCGCCTTGGGGCAACTGTTTGTTGTGATTTGGCGCTATATAAATAAAATTGATTTGATTTGATTTGATTCCGCAATTCCTGTGCTAGTCAGACGACATACCGGATCAAGACAACGTCCAGTTGAGAAATCAATGGCACATTCCACTGTTACAGGAGTTTTTGTCATGGAAAGAGGAGCGGAGGAACTCCGCGCGTCGCGGCGGAGCCGCATGGCGCAAAGCAACGCCATGATGAAGCCTCACAGGACATGTTGGGGCATGTCCAGCTCATGCACAATTTCTCGGATACTCACATGACTGAAAAGCAACCAGAAGCTGTCTGAACCATCTGAAAGCTGTCCTGTGAGTCCAACACGGAGGTGGTTTTGTCCTGCGCCATGAGCGGCATGGTGGCGCAATCCTCCGCTTCTCTTTCCATGAAAATACCTCCTGTAACAGTAGAATGTGCCGAAAAAGTGCTGATGTCCACGCCTTCTGCCTTTTTTGTGAAAGTTAGATGACGTCCCGGATCAAATGAAATGAAATGAAATAAGCAGAGCACGGTACAAAGGCTAACTGAATTTAATACATAACAGTGATACAAAAAATAACAAAAGAAAGTGCGGTCTGGGGTGGTGCGCTCCCAGCAGTGCTAACGGTCTGGCGCCAGAAGCTGTTCGGACCCAAGGACCCCGCCGACACCCCCCAGGTGGCCGCAACAAACCGAGTCTGTGAAAGAAGGAACCATTATGTGAGTCCACACTCTACACACAGAGAGAACACTTAAAGGTGTACAAACAGCAAACACTTCCTGGCTTGATTACTAATCAGCTTCCCAACCTGCAGGCATGGAACATCCAGTTCACAAAACTCCACTGCAGTGGAAGCCGATACATGACTAACATACAGCTCAATATAAAAAGGTGTGAGGGACACCACATTTACTGACTGTATAAATGTTAGTCACAAAATCTAACGTACCTCAGGAAGTGTGCTGACGAGCGTGAGACCTCACCCCCTCCTCTTTCACAGACCGTGCATCAAACCCTGGACGTTCTCTGCATCCACTGATGATGAGATGGCTCCCGAGACGACGATCTCACCCGTCTGGTCACAAGGTCGAGTCTCTGGCAAATACACACTGTATACTCCAGTCTTAAATGCCACCATGTTCCAATCCATATAGATGCACCTCAGCTGTGAGTCCTGACGAGCCGCAGGTGATCAGGGTGAGGTCCTGATAACCTCAGCAACACAGCCACTCAGTCCCAAATGCAAGCCACCTGGAAGGAAAAACAAAAGACAGAAACAAAAAGGCAGCCAGGCCCCCCAGCCATACAACAGTACCCCACCCTCACGGGAAGCCTCCCGGCGACCACACAAACCTGACCCAGGAGAAACACCCCCCTCCAGGGACCATGGCTGGAAACCGCATCTGCATTCGTCTTCCAACAGAATGGTTGATGTCCTCTCCTCTGGCTGCATCCTTGCCTTTGTTTCAGTCAGTCACTTAGCACAGGTGTGGCCAGGAGTTCTTAAACCTGTGCGGTCAGCCTTTATCCAACCATGTGCGGTCATTAGTCATAAAACAAAAAAGACAAACACAAACAACCAAACCACCCCCCCCCCCCTCCCCAGGGGACCGTCCTATCAAACCCCGGGATGAGGAGAAAAGAAAAACCCCAAACTTAAGCTTACAAATAAAAGCGCTAAAACACCCCCCCCCCCCCCCCCAAACAACATGTAGGGACCAACACCCCCCAGAGGACTTCCCGCCAGCTCCAGGAGTAATAACCACAGCCGAGGTCCCTCTGGGATCCAACGTCACCCACGGGGACTCCCAGCGCCTCCCAGAGGACCACTCGTCAACCCCAGGAGACGCCTCCCCTCACGACCAACGGACCCAGCCCCGGCCGTCTATGACTAGATGGACCCACAGCCCTTTCCCCCCCAGAGGACACCACAGTCAAACCCTGAGGGCGGAAACTGGGGGGAAAACACCCCCCCCCCCCAGGTGCAGAGGTTACCTGGGAAATGCACAGCATAACCACACTGCACCACTCCAGCAACGCCGACACTACGGCTCACACGGCTGGAGCCAGAGGAGAAGAAAGGGAACAAAAAGAAAATACCCCAAACCCCCCCTCCCCTCCCGGGTGCAGAGGTTACCTGGGAAACGCCCAGCACAACCTAACTGCACCACTCCAGCAACGCCGACACTACGGCTCACACGGCTGGAGTCAGAGGAGAAGAGAGGGCATAACAAAAAACAAAACAAAAAAAAGAAAGAAAAAACAACAACCCAAATACCGTCGCCAGTCACACTCCACCACGACCCACGGATAAGGCACAACACAGGAACACGGCTGCAAGAGAGCATGAATCAGTATTCAGTAATGGGTCTCAAACACGCACCATCCGGGCGGAGAGCACCCGCAACTGATCCGGATAACTTCTGAACGTCTGCTGCCGCCTTCCCGGCGCGTTACCGTCTCTGCTACCGCTGGGTCCGTGATGTTTGGCCAGAGACTACTGTTATGTGTCGGACGCAGCTCGGAGAACCGACCAGCGTTTGAAGGACCCAGTATGAAATAAGCAGAGCACGGTACAAAGGCTAACTGAATTTAATACATAACAGTGATACAAAAAATAACAAAAGAAAGTGCGGTCTGGTGTGGTGCGCTCCCAGCAGCGCTAACGGTCCGGAGCCAGAAGCTGTTCGGACCCAAGGACCCCGCCGACACCCCCCAGGTGGCCGCAACAAACCGAGTCTGTGAAAGAAGGAACCATTATGTGAGTCCACACTCTACACACAGAGAGACCACTCAAAGGTGTACAAACAGCAAACACTTCCTGGCTTGATTACTAATCAGCTTCCCAACCTGCAGGCATGGAACATCCAGTTCACAAAACTCCACTGCAGTGGAAGCCAATACATGACTAACATACAGCTCAATATAAAAAGGTGTGAGGGACACCACATTTACTGACTGTATAAATGTTAGTCACAAAATCTAACGTACCTCAGGAAGTGTGCTGACGAGCGTGAGACCTCACCCCCTCCTCTTTCACAGACCGTGCATCAAACCCTGGACGTTCTCTGCATCCACTGATGATGAGATGGCTCCCGAGACGACGATCTCACCCGTCTGGGCAAATACACACTGTATACTCCAGTCTTAAATGCCACCATGTTCCAATCCATATAGATGCACCTCAGCTGTGAGTCCTGACGAGCCGCAGGTGATCAGGGTGAGGTCCTAATAACCTCAGCAACACAGCCACTCAGTCCCAAATGCAAGCCACCTGGAAGGAAAAACAAAAGACAGAAACAAAAAGGCAGCCAGGCCCCCCAGCCATACAACATTAACAAGAGTGACATGAAATATACAATGACAATAAAAACCATAATAATACCTAAAATCCATAATAATACCAAACGTACCAATCTTTAAAAACATTGACACTGGACGAGTTAATGACATGGTTCAGTAAACTGTTCCACAAGGTGACAATTCTGTTGCTAAAAAAAATCTTTCTGATGTTCAATCTTGACCTAATAACCTTTAACAGAGTCAAGTGGCCTCTCAGAGCAGTGTAATCTGTAAACTGGAAAAATTGATTCTCATCAGCATTTTCGTGGCAGTTTAATACTTTATAAGCTTCAATAACTTTCTCAAAGTCTGGGGACTTGAGCCACACTTGCACACAATAAACACAAAAACAGGCTTCTTGTCAAAACTTACTAATTTGTTCAAAAATATTGGTCCAATCACCTTGCTGTTTTCAAGACATGAATCATCTTGAAAAAATTAATAAGTACACCAAAAGGACCAGAGAGGCTGCTCCCCTTTTATTATATGGATGGTCTTTACAAGATGATATTGTTAACAATTAATTATGAACTATTTAAAAAAATTGTGCTAAATTTAATCTTGTTTTCTGGGCTCACTAACTGAATCCACACTTTTCAGTTAATGGATTTTCCAACTTTACCGCCTACATGAATCCAGCATTAAACACCATGCAAACAATAGATGCAACCTCAAAAACAAGTTTTTTGTCTGTTTGCTTTTTTTGTCTGATTTTGTGGTGAATAACACTTACGTAAAATGTGTTTGTCAAGAAAAAGTTTTGGTGAGTTACATGCACTGAATTCCATGTATGCAACATTTGAACCACTCAGAACATATCAACTCAATCAACTTTTTTTTTATATAGCGCCAAATCACAACAAACAGTTGCCCCAAGGCGCTTTATATTGTAAGGCAAGGCCATGCAATAATTATGAAAAACCCCAACGGTCAAAACGACCCCCTGTGAGCAAGCACTTGGCAACAGTGGGAAGGAAAAACTCCCTCTTAACAAGAAGAAACCTCCAGCAGAACCAGGCTCAGGGAGGGGCAGTCTTCTGCTGAGACTGGTTGGGGCTGAGGGAAAGAACCAGGAAAAAGACATGCTGTGGAGGGGGGCAGAGATCGATCACTAATGATTAAATGCGGAGTGATGCATACAGAGCAAAAAGAGAAAGAAACAGTGCATCATGGGAACCCCCCCACAGTCTACGTCTAAAGCAGCATAACCAAGGGATAGTCCAGGGTCACCCGATCCAGCCCTAACTATAAGCCTTAGCGAAAAGGAAAGTTTTAAGCCTAATCTTAAAAGTAGAGAGGGTATCTGTCTCCCTGATCTGAATTGGGAGCTGGTTCCACAGGAGAGGAGCCTGAAAGCTGAAGGCTCTGCCTCCCATTCTACTCTTACAAACCCTAGGAACTACAAGTAAGCCTGCAGTCTGAGAGCGAAGCGCTCTATTAGGGTGATATGGTACTACGAGGTCCCTAAGATAAGATGGGACCTGATTATTCAAAACCTTATAAGTAAGAAGAAGAATTTTAAATTCTATTCTAGAATTAACAGGAAGCCAATGAAGAGAGGCCAACACGGGTGAGATATGCTCTCTCCTGCTAGTCCCCGTCAGTACTCTAGCTGCAGCATTTTGAATTAACTGAAGGCTTATTCCTCATATAAAGGAGGAAACATATTCCTCCTTTCTTTATTTCCTAGCAGAAATAATAAACAATCATCAATGACAGAAAGCCAATGAAACAAATCTTTTGTTTGTGTCTGTTTTACGCTTAGAAAGAAGCATAGAACAGAAAACTTCATGAGACCAAAGACTTCAGAAACACATTTGTGAAGTGAAAGACGACAGAAATGATTGAAAAGCCACCGAAAGCCATCTGAATCTTCCAAATGGTGGAAGAGCTGGGCATGTCACAACATGTCCTGTGAGGCTTCAACACGGTGGAACTTTTGCTGCGCCATCAGCTTCGTGCCAAAGCCATCGGCATGAATTTCGCTGCAACTCTTTTCATGGCAAAATCTTCTGTCACACTGGAATGTGCCAAAAAAGTGCTGATGTCCACCTCTTCCACAATTTCTCGGACAGTCACACGACGGTCCCACATCACCACAGAGTTCACTTTGGAAATGATCTGGTCATTTCTGCATGTTGATGGCCGACCGGAGAGCGGCTCGCTCTCCACCGTTGTGCGGCCGTCTTTAAACCGGTTGTACTGCTCCTTAATCTGTGTGATGCCCATAGGATCGTCACCAAAAGCCGTCTAAAAATCCGAATGGTTTCCACCTGGCTGTCGCCCAGTTTCGGACAAAATTTGATGCAGTCGCGCTGCTCCAGTCATTCCGCCATTTCCTTGCAAAGAAAAAACAACAAGAGACTCCACCCATCCTAACACAAAGGCTGCTTACCAGCAAATGACGCAACAGACAGGTGTGAAAAAATTCACGCATGCGCACGAAGGTTCAAGGTTGGCTCATGCAAGCACACGTGTTTCAAATCCATCAGGTTTTTGAAAAAAAATAAAAAGGTGGGATACTTTTCTAACAGACCTCGTATATATATATATATATATATATATATATATATATATATATATATATATATATATATATATATATATATATATATATGGTTACAGATTTTTTGGTTTTCACCACTTTCGTCCCTGAATATGTCAATCATGAGTCACTTTTGTGCAGATTAAAGTCACTAACTGGGACTCCTGTCTTGTTGCAAGAATGAAATGAGAATTGTCCTCCGTTCTGTTCACACAGCTCCAAAAGCTGCTAGGCTCTCTGCTGAGTCAAATTAGAACAATAGAGTCCACTCGGAATTAATAAATTCAAAACCCCACTGAAATCATTTGACACCCCTTTCAAAATGTAATACAAACAAACTACAATCGATCAAAATGTTTTTTTCCTCCCAGAGATATGGAGAGACATTCATGCCAAAATGTCTGAAAGGAAATGCTTTTGACAAAAACTACAGATTTTATTCATTTTTATTTATGTCCAGAAATCAAGGATCCAGTGACCGATTTTGTATTTATTTACTTTAAGACTCAATAAAATGTTGTTGACAGAAAACCTGTAATGCCTACTTTTAGTATACAGAAAATTCACAATGAATGGGAAGAAAAGTGTTTGGGGCCAAAAAATAAACATAAAACAGTATTTACATAGATTAGAATACATACTAAGTTAACTATGAGTTGAAAAACAATATCGTATGATAACTATTGTTTTTTTTGTTTATGTTTTTAGTTCAGAGTGACAGCTGCTCACAATGAAAACCATCCTCAACAAAAGAAAATGAGCTGATACAAATCAGTCAGTGATAAATATTGGCAACTTGCAAAGCAATTTTAAATGCAATTATCATTATCATCTGACCTGAAAATCAACAGAGTTATTGTAGTCAGGCCCCAAAATATACATATTTGCTGACATTAGTGTATATGCACATTTTATCACGCTCACAAACTGTGGTTAAAAAAAAAAGAAACTTCTGGTGATCTTGACCCACAAAGTAAATGTGGCTGTTGGAGTCGAGTGATCCAACATACGAGGTCTGTTAGAAAAGTATCCAACCTTTTTATTTTTTTCAAAAACCATATGGATTTGAATCACGTGTGATTGCATCAGCCAAGCTTGAACCTTCGTGCGCATGCGTGAGTTTTTTCATGCCTGTCGGTTGCGTCATTCGCCTGTGAGCAGGCTTTGTGTGAGCACTGGTCCACCCCTCTCGTCGTTTTTTTATTACGAATAAATGTCTGAATGATTTGGAGCTTTGCTGCATTAGTTTTTTCCCAGAAACTGTGAGAGACCTCCAGGTGGACACCGTTCGGAAATTTAATATGGCTTTCAGGGATGATTTTATGGGGATTACACAGATTAAGGAGTGATCCAGACGGTTTAAAGACTGCCCACAACTGCTGAGAGCGCACCGCGCTCCGAGCGCCGATCGACAGGCTCAAACAACCAGATCATTTCCAACATGAAGGCTTTGTTGATCCGGGATGTTGTCTGACTTTCACAAAAAGGCAGAAGGCGTGGATATCAGCACTTTTTCGGCACATTCGACTGTTACAGGAGTTTTTTCATGGAAAGAAAAGCGGAGGGATGCGCCACGGAGCCGTTCATTACGCGGCACAAAACCACCTCCGTGTTGGTCTCACAGGACGGCTTTCAGGTGGATTTCAGACGGCTGTCGGTTGCTTTTCAGTCGTGTGATTATCCGAGAAATTGAGCATGAGCTGGACATGCCCCAACATGTGCTGTGAGGCTTCATCACGGCGTTGCTTTGCGCCATGCGGCTCCACCGCAACGCGCGGAATTCTGCTCCTCTTTCCATGACAAAAACTCCTGTAACAGTGGACAGTAACATGTGCCGTTCATTTCTAAACTGGACGCTGTCTTGATCCGGTATGTCATCTGACTAGCACAGGAATTGTGAAAAGACGTGGACATCAGCACTTTTTCGGCACATTGAGAGAGACGTGCGGAGGAGTTCCGCGCATCGCGGTGGAGCCGCATGGCGCAAAGCAATGCCCTGATGAAGCCTCACAGGACATGTTGGGGCATGTCCACCTCATGCTCATTTTCTCGGATAATCACACAACTGAAAAGCAACCGACAGCCATCTGAAATCCACCTGAAAGCCGTCCTGTGAGACCAACATGGAGGTGGTTTTGTGCCGCATAATGAACGGCTCTATGGCGTGTCCCTCCGCTTTTCTTTCCATGAAAAAAACTCCTGTAACAGTGGAATGTGCCGAAAAAGTGCTGATGTCCACGCCTTCTGCCTTTTTGTGAAAGTCAGACGACGTCCCGGATCAACAAAGCCTTCACGTTGGAAATGATCTGATTGTTTGAGCCTGTCGATCGGCGCTCGGAACGCGGCGTGCTCTCAGCAGTTGTGGGCAGTCTTTAAACCGTCTGGATCACTCCTTAATCTGTGTAATCCCCATAAAATCGTCCCTGAAAGCCATATTAATTTTCCGAACGGTGTCCACCTGGAGGTCTCTCACAGTTTCTGGAAAAAAAAATTGATGCAGCAAAGCTCCAAATCGTTCAGACATTTATTCGCAATAAAGAAACGACGAGAGGGGTGGACCAGTGCTCACACAAAGCCTGCTCACAGGCGAATGACGCAACCGACAGGAGTGAAAAAACTCACGCATGCGCACGAAGGTTCAAGCTTGGCTGATGCAATCACACATGATTCAAATCCATATGGTTTTTGAAAAAAATAAAAAGGTCGGATACTTTTCTAACAGACCTCGTAATGTACATAAGCAGTTTGGTGACAGGGAGTTACATACAGCAGAAGTGTTCACGGTCACATTAGTAAATAGACGTTTATTCTACTTCTACGATCATATGTGAGGTGAACGTACTTTACAATAAAACATTTAAAAACCCGATGAGTCATTTGTTTATTTAGAACACAAACACTGCTTCTTGCACATGGGTACACAGTGCAAGCAGCTGCGCGATGTGGTTACACATATGGTTACACATCGAAAATAAAAAAATACACGCCACCTATGGGATTTGAACCTGCACTTTCCAAAAGCCCTGATTGTCAACCAGAAAGTTTACCACTAAGCTACCATCACTGTGCAGTAAAATGTGATGGAAAATGCCTGATATCAAGAATGACATGGATGTATTTAAGAAAAAATAAAACCACACACCATGTAAAAACACATTTTATTGAATCCCTCTTATCAAGCGGACAATACAAATATGATCCCTCTGTTCCTCTGTAGATGATCCATGGTCACAGACGTACAGTCATGAAATGACATGAATGAGAAGCAGGGTGCTGTTATCATGTCCATATCTGGTGGCGGCATGTCCAGCTGGCTGTGCGCGCATGTCCTGCCTGAAACGCATGTCTTGTGGATGGTGCAAGAGAGATAGCGGACATCAGAAATCTCTGTTTGCACTTGTTTGTAAGTGCTTTCTGCATTTACTGTGTTGCCTTAATTTTTGTGTTGTGGAAAACATTTAGAATGAATCCACAACACGCACACGGGTGATTCTTTAACTACGGGCACTATTGGCCTTGTAAATGTAATTTCAACCACACCATTGCCTTACAATATAAAGCGCCTTGGGGCAACTGTTTGTTGTGATTTGGCGCTTTATACATGTGCTCTGATGTCACTGTTTATCTCCATAGAAACTACCCAAACAATCTTTCATACAAACTGTTTAAAGGGACATTACAGTGTTGTGGTGGAAATTACGGCAATAGTGTGGGACAACTACATTTTGTTTAAAAAAATTACAACAGTTGTATGACATTGAATACCCAAATTATGTTTTGATTATTTTACTGATATTTTATTGAGATATTTTAAAACATTAGAAAAAACGTTTCTTTACCATTCATTTTTATCATTGAAAATCAAAAGTCTGGGTGTGGGACAAGCACAAAATGGCAATATTTGCCGACGATGCTGAAAAAAGGTGAAAAAGTCATCATAGACTACTAGAACAAATTTCTTAACACACTTTCATTGTAAAGATAACTATAAAAGTGTGAAATTTCCCCTTTTTTCTGTTTTTCATACAATATGATCAAAGGACATAATAAGTGCCCGTAGTCTAAGAATCACCCACATGCGTGTACACACACGCACACACACACACACACACACACACACACACACACACACACACACACACACACACACACACACACACACACACACAAATTACATTATTCTCTCTACTCAGTTAGGTTTATTTTACTTAAGATGATATTATGAGTCCAGGGAAATGAAATAATTCCCTCAAAATAATTGAGTTGATTAAACTGATCAGGTTTTGTCTAAAGTAAGAATGAAATAAGTGACCTGTTGGTTCCTTGAAAAATGCACAAAACAGTGAATGTAGTCAAACATTTTATGTTATAAAGAAAATTTATTCAAAACTATATTTACAGATAGTAAAAAAATAAAATAGATTTGGAGATGACTCTGCAGGCTGCTGAGGGTCAGTGCTGAGGTGTCTTGACCTTTTTAACCTGCACAATAAATAAATAAACACATTCAGACTTTCTGTATGATGCCAGCTGCTAAAAACAAGAGTCACGTGTTCGATCTGACTGTTTCCTCACCTTCCTGTTGGGCTTCCATGTCGGGTGGAGCTCGTAATGTCGTCGGCTCTCGATTCTGGCCAGTTCGAAATATTCTTCTTTCTCTGTTGCAGAGAGCGAATGCCACTGCAAACACAAGACAACACACTGTCAGTTCACGCACTCACTGACACAATGATAAGATTGTGCACGTGAGGAGTGTGCACACTCACCATCTGTCCCAGAATCTTATTCACGATGGCACAGTCTTTCACCTTCTGCTGTGCCACCACAAGTGGGTGCTGCTTCTGTCTAAACACCATGAAGGCATTTGGGGGCTTTTTTACATAGGGTTTGGGATCAGCAGAAGTACTGGGAGGGGCGCTGGGTTCTGGAGGAACAGGAACACAGGCGGGATGAGCAGGAGTGCTAGGAGGGGTGCTGGGTTTTGGAGGATCAGTAACAAAGGCGGGACGAGCAGGAGTGGAGGAAGTCAGATAAAATGTGGGATGGACAAAAGTCAATAAAATGTTTTCAGCAGCAGGAGTGTTGAGCGCCTGGTACTGAGGGTTTCCAAGGTCCATGATCAGGAGATCATCCTGATCCTGAAAACACAAGCAAACACATCCAGCAGTTACAAAATATGATCTGCCCATATCTATCATAAATCCATCTCTCCATTCATTAAAACTCTTAAAGCGCATATCTCTGACAAATGAAATGTCAAATGAGCTGACTATTCTAAATAAATAAAGTATTATGAAACTATTGGTGTATTGTGTTTTATTTTTGGTGCCACATGTCCTGAGATATTAAGTCATAAACATGGAGAATTTAGGCTGATTTCACCTGCTGTTTTTAAACGCTCATGTCAGCCTGCAGGAATCGTTGGTTTCTGTGACATCACCTTAATTTTTTTACTGTTAGAATTAGGTGTTTTTCATGGGTTTGCAAGATGAATATGTGAAAATGGTGAACACGTGTGTTTTGGGAGCGTCCATCCAAAGCAGTCATGCTGTTTATTAGTTGCAGTTTTCTCATGGATAAGATTGTGAGGGGGAAAGTGGCAGCTTTTTCTAGCGCCTGCTGGAAAGACTGCAGAAATTAAGCTGCCACAGCTTCAAAAACTGATCTAAACAAGATCACTGCGCTCATAGAGGGCAAACCTCTGCAGACACGAGTTACCAATTTTGTTGGTGGAGCTAAGGATTCTATCCATTCCATTTGTGCAGGCAGGTGAACTCTAACAAAGCATGTTGCCACTCTCAAAAGTGTAGAACCGGCCGTGTTTGTGGTTTATGCCACATTGTATCATGTGAAGCTAAACTGTGCTAAATGACAGACAGCTGAACAATAATGCTACATGGCTCTGTGTGAACACATCAGCAGTAAAATCAGCAATGCACCTTTCAGGTTATGTTTTTATTACTATTTATTATGTATTTTTTACAGTATTTATTACATTTTTTACTGAATACACCGCAAGTTACAAAGAGGTAGAGAAGGACATATGTTGATCTTCAATGTACAAGCATTTGACTTGAAAACCAAATTAAAGCCATATTACATTTTGAAGACAAAAAGTGGCCGGATTGAGTGTGTGTACTGCATAAATCATGAAGTAAACATGAGGTGGACGAACTGGCCGTAAGTGAAGTGACCCTACGGCAGGTAAAAGTTGGCTCCTAAGGTTACGTAATATCTCTGGATCAAAATGGATGTGAATCTGTTTTGCCTTTTTGAGATGCACTCCATCAGCTCTATCAGGGCCCACACAAGTTAAAGTGCTTATCACCATTAAATAAAATGTCAAATGAGCTGACTATTTTAAGTAAATAAAGAATTGTGAAAATGTTGATGTAATGTGTTTTATATTTGGTGCCATATCCCCTGAGAAATTAAGCCATAAACATGGGAATTTAGCCTGATTTCACCTGCTGCTAATAAACATTCAGAAACATGAACCTCTCAGAAAACTGGGCTTTGATGACATCATATACAGTGAGAAAAATAAGTATTTGATCCACTGTTGATTTTGTAAGTTTTCCCACCTACAAAGAATGGACAGGTCTGTAATTTTTATTGTCGGTACATTTCAGCTGTCAGAGACAGAATCTAAAAAAAAAAAAAAAAAAAAAAGAAAGAAAGAAAAAAAAAGAAAAAGAAAAAAAATCACATTGTATGATTTTTAAATAATTAATTTAGATTTTATTGCATGAATGAAATATTTGATCAGCGACCAACAAGCAAGAATTCTGGCTCTCACAGACCTGTTAATTTTTCTTTAAGAAGTTCTCCTATTCTACACTCTTTTCCTGTATTAATTGCACCTGTTTGAACTCGTTACCTGTATAAAAAAAAACACCTGTTCAATCAATGTTTAATCACACCACTCAATCAATCACACTCCAACCTATCCACCATGGTCAAGACCAAAGAACTGTCTAAGGACACAAAGGACAAAATTGTAGACCTGCACAAGGCTTGGATGGACTACAGGACAACAGGCAAGCAGCTTGGTGAGAAGACAACAACTGTTGGTGTAATTATTACAAAATGGAAGGATCACAAGATGACTGTCAATCTTCCTCAGTCTGGGGCTCCATGCAAGATCTCGCCTCGTGGGGTAAGGATGATTCTGAGAAAGCCCATAACTACATGGGAGGACCTGGTCAATGACCTGAAGACAGCTGGGACCACAGTCACAAAGATTACAATTAATAACACACTACACCGTCATGGTTTAAAATCCTGCATGGCACACAAGGCCCCCTGCTCACGCCAGCACGTCCAGGCCCGTTTGAAGTTCACCAGTGACCATCTGGATGATCTTGAGGAGGCATGGGAGAAGGTCATGTGGTCAGATGAGACCAAAATAGAGCTTTTTGGTATCAACTCCACTCGCCATGCTTGGAGCATGAGAACAACCCCAAGAACACCATTCCAACCACGAAGCATGGGGGTGGAAACATCATTTATGGGGGTGCTTTTCTGCAAAGGGGACATGACGACTGCACCATTGTGAAGGGAGGATGGATTGGGTCATGTATCCCAAGATTTTGGCAAACAAGCTCCTTCCCTCAGTAAGAGCATTGAAGATGGGTTGTGGCTGGGTCTTCCAGCATGACAATGACCCCAAACACACAGCCAGGACAACTAAAGCGTGGCTCTATAAGAAGCATTTCAAGGTCCTGGAGTGGCCGAGCCAGTCTCCAGACCTGAACCCAATAGAAAATCTTTGGAGGGAGCTGAAGCTTGAAACTTGAAAAATCTGGAGAAGATCTGTATGGAGGAGTGGACCAAAATCCCTGCTGCAGTGTGTGCAAACTTGGTCAAGAACTACAGGAAACGTCTGACTTCTGTAACTGCAAACAAAGGTTTCTGTACCAAATATTAAGGTCTGTTTTTCTATTGTAACAAATTCTCATTTCATGTGATAAAATGCAAATTCCATATTTAAAAATCGTGATTTTCAGATTTTTTTTGGGGGGGGGGGGGATCTGTCTCTCACAGTTGAAGTGTACCTATGATAAAAGTTACAGAAGTCTCCATTCTTTGTAGGTGGGAAAACTTGCAATATCGACAGTAGATAGATAGATGGTTCAGGGTCACCTGATCCAGCCCTAACTATAAGCTTTACGAAAAAGGAAAGTTTTAAGCCTAATCTTAAAAGTAGAGAGGGTGTCTGTCTCCCTGATCTGAATTGGGAGCTGGTTCCACAGGAGAGGAGCCTGAAAGCTGAAGGCTCTGCCTCCCATTCTACTCTTACAAACCCTAGGAACTACAAGTAAGCCTGCAGTCTGAGAGCGAAGCGCTCTATTGGGGTGATATGGTACTACGAGGTCCCTAAGATAAGATGGGACCTGATTATTCAAAACCTTATAAGTAAGAAGAAGAATTTTAAATTCTATTCTAGAATTAACAGGAAGCCAATGAAGTAAGAAGCCAGAGTAAATGTAAATGTTATTAAGAAATGATCAGACAGAAGGGAGTTTTCAGGGAATACTGTTAAGTCTTCTATTTCCATACCATAAGTCAGAACAAGATCTAAGATATGATTAAAGTGGTGGGTGGACTCATTTACATTTTGAGCAAAGCCAATAGAGTCTAATAATAGATTAAATGCAGTGTTGAGGCTGTCATTCTCAGCATCTGTGTGGATGTTAAAATCGCCCACTATAATTATCTTATCTGAGCTAAGCACTAAGTCAGACAAAAGGTCTGAAAATTCACAGAGAAACTCACAGTAACGACCAGGTGGACGATAGATAATAACAAATAAAACTGGTTTTTGGGACTTCCAATTTGGATGGACAAGACTACGAGTCAAGCTTTCAAATGAATTAAAGCTCTTGTTACAGCTAATTTATTTAGTTTCTCACAATGTATATTTAGGATTTTCTAAAGTGATTCCAGCAGATTTAAACTGGAAACCACAATTTCCCATTAGACCAATGTAAATAAGTACTTTGAATGAAGTGCACCGTGTTTCACTTTTTTCAGTGTAGTGGATATCGTCCGTATCAATATAATCTTTCAAGTCAGCAATACGGGCATTGAAGTCACCACAAATATATAAAAAACATCCTCAAATGTGTACAACAATAAGAACAAATGCCCCAAAAAATAATTCAGCATTCCTTCCCCAGGTTGATATTTCAGGGGGCAGGTAACAGGAAATGATGACAAAGGAACACTGTAAAGTTTGGTTTTCAAAACATAAACACAATAATCCATCAAACACCTTAACCACAATAGTAACACAGAACTGGTCAAGAACAGAATTCCTTACAAAAATCCCCACACCACCCGAAGCCTTGACTGCTCTCCTGTGCCCAACACGGTTATGTCCAAACCACGTATATCCACTCAGTTCAATGTTCTGACAAGACAAATGCATCTTGTTTAGCAAAACAAAATCGGGATCAACATAATATAGTAAAACCTTTCGCAAGTCACAGTTTGATTCTGTCCATTAATTACTGTAATATTCTACTGGACTAAAGGAAAGTCAGTATTCACGAGCTGGGTGCATATCCCTCACATCATGTTCCTCCAGGGTTGACTCGCAGTGCGCTTGACCAAACGCCCATTTGCAGTCACATAAAAGTCTTTCCCGGCTCCAGTCTCTTTTGAAAAGGTCCTAAAGTTTAACTCCACGAGTCTTTCCACATGAGATTTAGCCGAGGACACAAAAACCCTCCGATATCGCTCTTTATCATTAAGGTTACCTTTGCATCATAGCACAGCCACCTTTGCCTCCACCAACGGCAGCTCCACCTTCACCAGACCAGGTTTAGTGCCTCACACGCAAATCCGCTCACCCGCAGCTAGGGTGGGCACCGGGTTGCAATCAAGGCCATCTCATAGCAAATCCAATACTGTAGACATTAGATCCTCATTGTCCTCCTGTGGCAGGCCCATTATGATGAGTGACACAGTAGGATCAAATCCTGGTTTTAGACATTTATTGGCAAGTTGCGCCTCCATTGTCTCCATTCTTGCGCTCATTATCCCCACCTCCAGCTCCAAATGATCTCACATTTCCTTTGCAGTTTTTTTCCAAATTCATCTTCATTTTCTCTTGACTATCTTTAGTTAGTGAGAAGTTTAATGTCTAGTAACTTCCTACCTGTGCATTCTGATAAGACTGAAATGATGGTTCTTGGTCCAGCAAGGTATTGGCATCAAATCTGATCAGCCAGCGCTTAGCTTAATGTGTGTTATACGTCATATGGGCAAAGTGAGGAATCTTGGGGTCATTTTTGATCCTACATTGTCTTTTGACCTCCACATTAGAGACATTACAAGGACTGCTTTCTTCCATTCGCGGATTATAGCGAAGATTTGTCTCATCCTGTCTATGGCTGATGCTGAGACTTTGATTCATGCATTTGTCTCTTCTAGACTGGACTACTGCAATGTTCTATTTTCTGGTTTACCACAGTGAAGTGTTAGGGGTTTTCAGCTGGTTCAAAATGCTGCTGCCAGACTTTTGACACAAAGCAGAAAGTTTGACCACATTATGCCCATTTTGGCATCCCTTCACTGGCTTCCAGTCACTGCAAGATCGGATGTTAAGGTTCTGTTTTAGTTTATAAAATTGTTCATGGACTTGCACCTCCCTATCTGGCTGACCTGATAAGCCCCTATGTACCAGCTCTGGCCCTGCATTCCCAGAGTGAATAAAAAGTCTGCCGGTCACAGAGCTTTCTCCTACCGTGCCCCAGTTCTGTGGAACGATCTCCCGGCACACATACGACAGTCAGATACTGTGGAGACTTTTAAATCATGCTTAACGACTCATTTGTTTTCCTTGTTTTATTATTAGTTTTATTGTGTTATAATGTGTTTTTATTCTTGTGTTCTTTTATGGTTTTGTCTTTTAATTTTTTAATTTATTTTTCTCTGTTTTTATTATGCTGTGTGAAGCACCTTGAGGCGATCTCATTGTGAACTGGCGCTATATAAATTAATAAATTAATACATTTGAAATTTTAATTTGATAGTTAAACACCATGTTTTACTTGTTGCTCTGAGGATCAGTGATGATATGTGCCTTGATTGTCAGTATATACTGTTGCTTGGGATGATATGTGCTGGAGACATTTTGTGCAGGTGCCTTTGAACGTCGCCATATATCGTTGTGGCAACAATATATGGACTGCAACAATATGTGCTTTAAGACTGTGTCACTATATAGTGATTTTGGCAGGATCTAGACATTTTCTGGTCCTAAAACTGTTGCCATGGTATTCATTGACCATGAAAACAGAGGTGTAGACAACTCTTTTGTGATGTTATCATGGATAGTTTTCTAGATATTGATGAAAACAGGTTTTTCTGTAATGGTGTCACTATTTAGGTGTTTTGGGCGGAAAAGCCACAGCTCAGACATGGTAGCAATGCATTTTTGTGATGTGTGTGTGTGTGTGGGGGGGGGGATGACCCTTCAGCCCATGAGGTCAAATGTTCCGACCCTTTTCACTTGAATAAATTTTTTGGGCTCCTGGCCTAATAGTCACTGAATCACCTCATGTGCCTCTCACTTTAGTGTTCCCGGATTCAGTGTCGACTCAACATTTAGCATTTCCTGTTTCAGTGTCGACTCTACACTGAATTCTCATGAGATCTACTCTTTCTCTTTTTAAAATTTTCTTTTCTTTTTTTAAATTGAGACAAACAAAAAGTTACACAAAAACCTTACAGAGGATAAACACAGCAGTGCAAAAACAACATAATGAAAAAGAGGTTAATGTCCTCTGCTGTAGCTCCAGGAATTGTTCAAGATTTGTACTGGTCCTGTTTCACTGTGGGCTCAAAATTTGGCACTTCCTGTTTCCGTGTCAACTTGCTACTGAATTCCCGCAAGATCCAACAAGATCTCCTCTATTGTCAATCTAGGAAGTGTTCTATATTTTACACTTCCTGTTTCACTGTGGGCTCAAAATTTGGCATTGGCTGTTTCAGTGTGAACTTGCCACTGAATTCCCATGAAATTCCATGAGATCTCGTCTATTGTCAATCTTCAACTTATATATCACTTCCTAAAAAAGTTTTAATTTGTTTTATGAAGTGATACCTTAGTTTAAATAACTTTAAACTAAGGTATCACTCCATAACAAACACTCTGAAAACACTAAGTTATTTAAACTAAAATAAAAAAGGATAATAAATAGTTTAAATTTCATATGGAATGATATGTTAGTTTGAAGGTTGAAATTCAAAAGTCAGACTACAGAAAAAAATAAATAAAATAAATTTGACATTATCTGCTTTTTGTGAACATGCAGGAGAAATTTCAGGATCACACTAATGTCATGAAGCTCGGCATTTTGAAGCCCATAATACAACCCAACCACTCACTTATGGTGTCATGTTGTTTCATAATTCAGACATTCAGACATTCAGAAACACCTACGGACATAATTTTAAGAAGCTCTAAGAAATTTCAACATGTTCACCACAGCAGGAGCATAAAGCACTTCAATCTGCAGAATAAGGACACATTTATTTATCAGTACATTTTACCCAGAATGCACTGGTATGTTAATCATATGCATTTAGTCAATCCACGGTTTCCTGCCAGCTTTTCTCTCTGAGTTTATTTATTGCTGCCGTGTTCCCTCTTTTCCTTATTAGATGTTTAAATTCCTCCATTATAAGTGCTGCTCTCAGGCAGTGAACATCACTCTTTACATTTTGTCATTGTGAATCCAGTTGATCTGTGTTCGACCTCATGGGCTTCCTCTAAATAGATGACATTAGTGGAAAAATTGTGGAGTCTGTGGGTGGTGAGATGAAGTAATCACAAATACTTTTAGACTGCACTCCTGATCTGAGCCACGAAGAACAACTATCAATCAGAATTCAACTTGTTGCAGTTGAGGATGCCCCAGAAAAAAAGAGCATTTTATGGGGTTCCTTGAGACTCGGAGAGCTCAACATCTCCTTTGGAGACTGTAGGGGGCAGTCTGATGATCATGGTGCAAATATGGAAGGGAAGAGGAAAGAAGTCCAAGTCAGATCTGTAGAAATAAATCAGAGCTGTGTTTGACTGTGTGACGTGTATATAAATAATAATATTTCTGTCTTGGTGATGGTTCAATTTGTTTCTTAAACTTGGTTAAATATGTTGGGTGGGGAGGGGGGTATTCAGTACCATAACAGAGCGTGGTGTGTCGGTGGTTCTAGTCCCGTGGCAGGAACATTGTCAGATTAAGACGATACTTTCAGGGATCATTTCTATAGTTACTGATTTGAGAAATGTGTTTTGAAAGTGTTTGGTTTCACCAACCACAATGTAGAGTCCTTATACTTCCTCCTGTGCATGAAATGGACAGAAAAAATGATATGTTTCATTTGTTTTTTTGTCTTTGGTGATTGTTCATAGTCTTGTCTCGGGGCCGATGAGAGAAGGAGTATGGTCAGAGTGGTTCTAACACTGCGTATGGGATTTGGTGTGTAGAAATCAACCAAAATATGTTTCCATTATCAGTAGGTGTAGTGTGTTATTAAAAACAGTGACGGATACTTAAAAACCAACAAAAAAATGTGTTTTTGAGGTTACATTTGTTGTTTGCATGGCATTTAATGATACATTTCTGTTGGCAGTAAAGTTGGAAAATCCATTATCTGGAAAGTGTGGATTCACTTAGTGAATCCACAGAAAATGACACTAAATTTAGGACAATTTTTCAATTAGTTCATAATCAATCGTTAATAATATCATCTTGTAAACACCATCCATATAATAAAAGAGTGTGTGTGTTAGTCTTAGTGTTAGTGTTAGCTCGCACACGTACATTTTCAACCTAAGGGCCCCAGTGACCTCCCCATTGATGCTCCCAGTCATCACACCAAGTTAGGTGTTGACTGCATAATTACTGTGGCTGTACATAGTGGAGCAGGTCATGATCTAACATATGAGGTTGACCGTGTGTGTGTGTGTGTGTGTGTGTGTGTGTGTGTGTGTGTGTGTGTGTGTGTGTGTGTGTGTGTGTGTGTGTGTGTGTGTGTGTGTGTGTGTGTGTGTGTGTGTGTGTGTGTGTGTGTGTCCACTAAAGGGTGTAACATGTATTTGTATTGAACCATTTCAGTACGGGACATTCAGTTCGGTACAGGGTTGTGCACAGATTAGTTTGCGTTGTGTGTTTACATTCAGTGTTGCCAACTTAGCGACTTTCTCGCTAAATCTGGCGACTTTCCAAACCTTCTTGACGACTTATTTTCTCAAAGCAACTAGCACCAAATCTAGCTACTTTTCCTGGCGTTACCAGAGACTTTTCTGATGTTTGGTGACTGAAAGTGAAAGTCTCTGTTGTCACTGAGCGGCAGCAAGCCCTGGCCTTGAGAAGTTATTTTATTTTAATAAGTGATGGCCAATTATAATGGCAAAATAAATAAACAAACCAAGATTCAAGTTTATTTGTTGTTCTAAATATTTTAAAGGTGGTTTTACTCACTTTTTTCCTCTCCCACAATGTTTTTGTTTTCAAAACTTTATTTAAAAAGATATATTAACAAACATTAAACAAACAGTTAATAGATAGAAAATAAAATAAATTGTACAAAAGTAAATGGCATCTTTAACATCAATTCTCTTAAACAAACTCCTAATAGAGTGTGACAGTTTTGTTCAAGTTCATTTTTCTGGCAAAAAATATGAAGGTTGAATAAAATTGAACAGGGCTTCATGCTGGAACAGTTGTGCTGCTCTTTACTTGTGGAAAGGTTTTGTTAAAAACTGTTTACTTGGAATGTATTTTTATAATATTTCATACATTTGTCATTTATTTGAGAACATTTTATTTAACTTATTACCAGGCAGCACTTTGCAATTATTTCATTTTTCTGTTTGTATAATGTTACAATAAACTGTTGGTTTAAACAACAAGCAAATTTCGGTTTTGCATTTTGTTCCCATACTGTACCGAAAATGAACAGAACAGTGACCTCAGAACCGAGGTACGTACCGAAACGTGATTTTTGTCTATCGTTACACCCCTAGTGTTTGCACATGTACGCTTTCAACCTAAGGGCTCCAGTGACCTCCCCCTCGGTGTCCCCAGTCATCAGACCAAGATTGGTGTCGATTGCATACATACATACATACATACATACATACATACATACATACATACATAGATTGCCTTTTATATTTATAGATCACAACGCGCTCACTGGAGCCCTTATTTTTGCAGTTCATGTGGTGCTCAGGTCAGGTAGTAAGAATCACACTTTACTTACTACGTAGTAGCGGCTGGCTAGGAAGCACTTTATTTATAATCCGAACGGACCAGCGAATGCCACGTACAAGTCAAGGCGCAGGTTTTTTAAAATGTACCTGCTGTGTACAGCATGCAGACTGTCGATATGCCTCCCAAGAAGCGAGGGGCGTTAGGTCGTAAAACCTCAAGTGCTAAACGAATGAAATGTAATAGAGCTGGGAAACATCTGCACATAATCTAATAGCATTATATATCCCAGAGTGTGGCAGTGATATGACATGCTGTCACCTTTTTATCATCATTCACTTGAGTCTCATGAATGTCACAAATTGCTCTATGAAAATTAATGATGACAACATACACACATTGCAACGCAACTTACTACACCTTAACTAAAGTGACAAGAAATATACAGTGACATGGCTAAAATTCTTCTCTATTACCTGTGCGTAGATCGGTTAACTCAGCTAGTATATAAATAAAGTATGAGAAATTACTAATCCAATTAACACACTCACCTAAAAAAGACAGCTTTCGTTTTTTGTCAAATCAACTATTTCGAAGGTTCTGAGATTGGAGGCTGTTGACATTTTCCGATGTGTTATAAACTTTGGGAAAAAGCTCATTTGTTTCACTTGAGGGAAGTTATTCCTACATTTGTATGATGTTTTCAGATTTTTCTTTTTGTTTTAGGGGCCGAGTCCAAAGATGGTGCCATACCTGGACCAGAACAAGCAGGCAAAACCATCAAGAAGGAAATGCCAAACCAGCTGGAAGCCATCCAAAACCATGTCTCAAGATTTCATAAATGTTGCTGAGAAATTATTGGACAACAGTACTTTATCACAGTCAGAAATATGACTGTCAAATGTGAATAAGTAACATCTACTGTTGCCATGTTTTGAACTGTTATGGAACAAAATACAAAAATTTCCAATTGACAAATGAATCTGACAAAATATTAAGCCCCATTATATCAATATAAATATTTGCAGGATATTGCAATATTTCCTCCTGTGGGTTCACCACCTGCAGAGGGGGCCATGGGGGTCGGGTGCTGAGAGGTTTGGGTGGCGGTCGAGGGGGGGTGGCCCGGCGGCCCGGTCCATGCTCACAGCCCCTGGCTGTTGGGACGTGGAATGTCACCTCGCTAGGGGGAAGGAGCCTGAGCTTGTGCGGGAGGTTGAGAGATACCGACTAGAGATAGCCGGGCTCACCTCCACGCACAGCTTGGGCTCTGGTACCCAACTCCTGGAGACGGGCTGGACGCTTCATTTTTCTGGCGTTGCACATGGGGAGAGGCGGAGAGCTGGGGTTGCTTATTGCTCCCCAGCTCAGTCGCCATGTGTTGGAGTTCACTCCGGTGAACGAGAGGGTCGTGTCCCTACGCCTTCGGGTCAGGAACAGGTCTCTCACCATTGTCTCGGCCTATGGGCCGAGCTGCAGTGCAGAGTACCCGACCTTCCTGGAGTCCCTGGGAGGGGTACTAGATAGTGCTCTGACTGGGGACTCTATTGTTCTCCTGGGGGATTTCAACGCCCATGTGGGCGGTGACAGTGAGACCTGGAGGGGGGTGATCGGGAAGCACGGCCTCCCCGATCTGAACCCGTGTGGTGTTCAGTTGGCTCTCACTGCGGTATTGTATCACTTCCTGTTCCGGAGCACAGCGGTGTTTTGCTGTATCTGTTAGCTGTTTAATCTGCGCAGTTAGATTGATCTAGTTAACTAGATAACGATTTGTTTCACAGTGTAATCTTCACGTGCCTTAACTAAAGCACTCCCTCTGCTGAATCACCTCTAAATTATTCACACATTATTCACTTTGTGTGTTTTTAGGAATCCGTTAGCTTAGCACAGCTACTAGCTCTTAGCCGGTTTAGCATGGCAGCTTCTCCTGTCTCTCCCGCACTTTTCTGCTCTGGGTGTGAAATTTTTAGTTATTCCTTGGCCTCCTTTATCAGTAATGGTACTTGTAATAAGTGTAGCTTATTCGTAGCTTTGGAGGCCAGGCTGGGCGAATTGGAGACTCGGCTCCGCACCTTGGAAAATCCTACAGCTAGCCAAGCCCCTGTAGTCGGTGCGGACCAAGGTAGCATAGCCGCCGTTAACTGTCCCCCAGCAGATCCCGATCAGCCGGGAAAGCAGGCCGGCTGGGTGACTGTGAGGAAGAAGCATAGTAGAAGCATTTCTAACTGTTTTTCCCCACTCTGCAACACACCCGCCGAGGAACAAACTCTGGTTATTGGCGACTCTGTTTTGAGAAATGTGAAGTTAGAGACACCAGCAACCATAGTTAAATGTCTTCCGGGGGCCAGAGCAGGCGACATTGAAGGAAACTTGAAACTGCTGGCTAAGCGTAAATTTGGTAAGATTGTAATTCACGTCGGCAGTAATGACATCCGGTTACGCCAATCGGAGGTCACTAAAATTAACATTGAATCGGTGTGTAACTTTGCCAAAACAATGTCGGACTCTGTAGTTTTCTCTGGGCCCCTCCCCAATCGGACCGGGAGTGACATGTTTAGCCGCATGTTGTCCTTGAATTGCTGGCTGTCTGAGTGGTGTCCAAAAAATGAGGTGGGCTTCATAGATAATTGGCAAAGCTTCTGGGGAAAACCTGGTCTTGTTAGGAGAGACGACATCCATCCCACTTTGGATGGAGCAGCTCTCATTTCTAGAAATCTGGCCAATTTTATTAAATCCTCCAAACCGTGACTATCCATGGTTCGGACCAGGCAGCAGAGTTGTAGTCTTATACACCTCTCTGCAGCTTCTCTCCCCCTGATATCCCCCCAATACCCCATCCCCATAGAGACGGTGCCTGCTCCCAGACCACCAACAACCAGTAAAAATCTATTTAAGCATAAAAAATCAAAAAGGAAAAATAATATAGCACCTTCAACTGCACCACAGACTAAAACAGTTAAATGTGGTCTATTAAACATTAGGTCTCTCTCGTCTAAGTCCCTGTTAGTAAATGATATAATAATTGATCAACATATTGATTTATTCTGCCTTACAGAAACCTGGTTACAGCAGGATGAATATGTTAGTTTAAATGAGTCAACACCCCCGAGTCACACTAACTGTCAGAATGCTCGTAGCACAGGCCGAGGCGGCGGATTAGCAACAATCTTCCATTCCAGCTTATTAATCAAAGACCCAGACAGAGCTTTAATTCATTTGAAAGCTTGACTCTTAGTCTTGTCCATCCAAATTGGAAGTCCCAAAAACCAGTTTTATTTGTTATTATCTATCGTCCACCTGGTCGTTACTGTGAGTTTCTCTGTGAATTTTCAGACCTTTTGTCTGACTTAGTGCTTAGCTCAGATAAGATAATTATAGTGGGCGATTTTAACATCCACACAGATGCTGAGAATGACAGTCTCAACACTGCATTTAATCTATTGTTAGACTCGACTGGCTTTGCTCAAAATGTAAATGAGTCCACCCACCACTTTAATCATATCTTAGATCTTGTTGTGACTTATGGTATGGAAATTGAAGACTTAACAGTATTCCCTGAAAACCCCCTTCTGTCTGATCATTTCTTAATAACATTTACATTTACTCTGATGGACTACCCAGCAGTGGGGAATAAGTTTCATTACAGTAGAAGTCTTTCTGAAAGCGCTGTAACTAGGTTTAAGGCTATGATTCCTTCTTTATGTTCTCCAATGCCATATACCAACACAGGGCAGAGTAGCTACCTAAACTCTGTGAGTGAGATAGATTATCTCATCAATAGTTTTACATCCGCATTGAGGACAACTTTGGATGCTGCAGCTCCTCTGAAAAAGAGAGCCTTAAATCAGAAGTGCCTGACTCCGTGGTATAACTCACAAACCGGCAGTTTAAAGTTGGAGAGGAAATGGCATCTCACTAATTTAGAAGATCTTCACTTAGCCTGGAAAAAGAGTCTGTTGTTCTATAAAAAAGCCCTTCGTAAAGATAGGACATCTTACTACGCATCACTTATTGAAGAAAATAAGAACAACCCCAGGTTTCTTTTCAGCACTGTAGCCAGGCTGACAAAGAGTCAGAGCTCTATTGAGCTGAGTATTCCTTTAACTAGTAATGACTTCATGACTTTCTTTGCTAATAAAATTTTAACTATTAGAGAAAAAATTACTCATTACCATCCCAAAGACATATCGTTATCTTTGTCTGCTTTCAGTGATGCCGGTATTTGGTTAGACTCTTTCTCTCCATTTGTTCTGTCTGAGTTATTTTCATTAGTTACTTCCTCCAAACCATCAACATGTCTATGACCCCATTCCTACCAGGCTGCTCAAGGAAGCCTTACCATTAATTAATGCTTCGATCTTAAATATGATCAATCTATCTTTATTAGTTGACTATGTACCATAGGCTTTTAAGGTGGCAGTAATTAAACCATTACTTAAAAAGCCATCACTTGACCCAGCTATCTTAGCTAATTATAGGCCAATCTCCAACCTTCCTTTTCTCTCAAAAATTCTTGAAAGGTTTGTTGTAAAACAGCTAACTGATCATCTGCAGAGGAATGGTCTATTTGAAGAGTTTCAGTCAGGTTTCAGAATTCATCATAGTACAGAAACAGCATTAGTGAAGGTTACAAATGATCTTCTTATGGCCTCAGACAGTGGACTCATCTCTGTGCTCATCCTGTTAGACCTCAGTGCAGCTTTTGATACTGTTGACCATAAAATTTTATTACAGAGATTAGAGCATGCCATAGGTATTAAAGGCACTGCACTGCGGTGGTTTGAATCATATTTATCTACTAGATTACAATTTGTTCATGTAAATGGGGAATCTTCTTCACAGACTAAGGTTAATTATGGAGTTCCACAAGGTTCTGTGCTAGGACCAATTTTATTCTCTTTATACATGCTTCCCTTAGGCAGTATTATTAGAAAGCATTGCTTAAATTTTCATTGTTACGCAGATGATACCCAGCTTTATCTATCCATGAAGCCAGAGGACACACACCAATTAGCTAAACTGCAGGATTGTCTTACTGACATCAAGACCTCTAATTTCCTGCTTTTAAACTCAGATAAAACTGACGTTATTGTACTTGGCCCCACAAATCTTAGAAACATGGTGTCTAACCAGATCCTTACTCTGGATGGCATTGCCCTGACCTCTAGTAATACTGTGAGAAATCTTGGAGTCATTTTTGATTAGGATATGTCATTCAATGCGCATATTAAACAGATATGTAGGACTGCTTTTTTGCATTTGCGCAATATCTCTAAAATTAGAAAGGTCTTGTCTCAGAGTGATGCTGAAAAACTAATTTATGCATTTATTTCCTCTAGGCTGGACTATTGTAATTCATTATTATCAGGTTGTCCTAAAAGTTCCCTGAAAAGCCTTCAGTTAATTATAAATGCTGCAGCTAGAGTACTGACAGGGACTAGAAGGAGAGAGCATATTTCATCCATATTGGCTTCTCTTCATTGGCTTCCTGTTAATTCTAGAATAGAATTTAAAATTCTTCTTCTTACTTATAAGGTTTTCAATAATCAGGTCGCATCTTATCTTAGGGACCTCATATTACCATATCACCCCAATAGAGCGCTACTCTACTCTACTTTTAAGATTAGGCTTAAAACTTTCCTTTTTGCTAAAGCTTATAGATAGGGCTGGATCAGGTGACCCTGAACCATCCCTTAGTTATGCTGCTATAGACTTAGACTGCTGGGGGGTTCCCATGATGCACTGAGTGTTTCTGTCACTTTTTGCTCTGTATGCACCACTCTGCATTTAATCATTAGTGACTGATCTCTGCTCTCTTCCACAGCATGTCTTTTTCCTGATTCTCTCCCCTCAGCCCCAACCAGTCCCAGCAGAAGACTGCCCCTCCCTGAGCCTGGTTCTGCTGGAGGTTTCTTCCTGTTAAAAGGGAGTTTTCCTTCCCACTGTCGCCAAGTGCTTGCTCATAGGAGGTCGTGTTGACCGCTGGGGTTTTTCTGTAATTATGGTATTGCTTTTGCCTTACAATATAAAGCGCCTTGGGGCGACTGTTGTGATTTGGCGCTATATAAATAAAATTGATTTGATTTGATTTAAATAAACTTTAAAAAAATGACGCAATTAAACAGGAAATAAAAGGGTTGAGTTCTTCTTCTAAAAACTGTTGAGGTCTAAGGTTCTAAAAACATTCTGGACTCACACAACATCCCAACTCATTATAGAAACTTTGCATAATTTATTACCACCCTTGAAAAATGTCAGCTACCTATTTTATAAACACGACCCAATCTAGAGCCCGTGGATCACCGCGGCAACACCTTAGTTAAATGTAAGAGCCGTCATCTTTGGCTCCGTAGTGTCACAGCAAAGTCAAATTCAAACTATTCTTTGAGATTTATGTGAGAAATGTTCATGTGAACTGTGGAGATGAACTCTGGAGAGCTCTTGTTGAGCCGTGGATCTGCTGATTGGACCCTCATCATCGAGCAGTCACTCGCATATAGCATGGGCAGTGTTAAAGATGAGCTCTGCTGCCTGATGACGATGTAGAGCAGTGGACAACTTCTTCCAGAAAGGGCCAAGAGAGTGTAGGTTTTCTTTGCAGTCAAAGACTCCACCAGGTGATTTCACTGATGAACTGATTCCATCTGCTCAAAGTGATATTAGTCAGTGAAATTACCTGGTCTAGTCTTGACTGCAAAGAAAACCTGCACCTTCTTGGCCCTTTCTGGAACAAGTTGCCCACCCCTGATGTCGAGCATCAGGTGAGTCCTGTTCCTCATCTGGAAGAAAGGACAGATGGAAAAGAGAGAAACAAAAAGGAAGAAGTAAAAACACCCACAGCTGAAGTTTTCCAGCTCTTCTCTGTCACTTTGAGGTGTGTCATCTGCATCCAGATCACTTTCCACCTCAGGTGAGCAGATGTCCTCAGACTCACTGTCAGCATCTTCCTCCAGACGACAACCAGGAGATCCCACTTTGGACCATCTGACACAGAATTCTCACTGTCCAAACTAAACAAGAAAGACGAGACAAAAGTCCTCATTTACAAATTTGAGGTATAATTTAAAGTTAAACTGAAAGGTATCAGAGGGACGATGCATTCGCTGCATGTCCTCAGACCACCTAAACTCTCAAATATCCCAAAACAAGAGGTGTGATTACCAATCCAACAATATATTAAACAGTATATTATTATCTATAAACTTTTGGAGTCATTTGTAAACCGTTTGAGAAACAAATTTTAATTAAAATATATTATTTTTAAATGTGACATGATATTAATATATTCACAGACCACCAGGGGTCGCTCACAGATCACAAGTTGTCCACGGACCACTCTTTGAGAAACACTATTTTCGATCATCCGTCTGGGCTTTTTGGTGGTTTACATATGCAGAAAGAGTGTTTCCTGGACCATGTTTTCATTGACCTTGAACTTTGGCCAGATTACTCTAAAATCTAATCTCTTCTTGAAATCTTTCCAAGTAATAATTCCACCAATTATGAAGGAAATCTGTCCAGATGTTTTTGAGTTATCTAGTCCACAGACATGTCAGTGAAAACAGCAACATACTTCCAATTTTCTGCTGTTATTTTGTTAAAAGAAGAGTTTTCTCTTTAAAGTAGTCATATTACACATCAGACCTCTGAACAGCAGGTGGTTACATGTCCTTTAAAACAAAAGTAAATTGGTGTGTCCCCAATCCCCTCTTTTGGACTGGTGAAGAACATAAAAAAGGTAAATGTGTACTTAAAATACATCTAATGATAGCAAATATTCACTGCATTAGTCAACTTTTGCTTTCTAATTTTGTGACATGACTGACACCTAGTGGTCATCCTGCAAACATGTAACTTTTTGAGCTCTAATTTGAGGATTTATGACACATTTTCTAAAATGTAGGACACAAATCCAGTTTAGAAAACCCCCTGAGGACACACAGTGAGACAGATTTCTACAGCTGTTAATACGTAAATGAAGAAGGTTTTTATGAGTGTGTGGAGAACAACAGACAGGTGTTTATGTGAACATAACAAGTGAACCTGGGCGATGGAGAAGCAGGACGATCAGTCACAGACAAGTTACTGCTTGAAGGACTCTGCAGAGACTCCAGACTGTCTGATTCTCCTGAGAGTTGCTGCTGTTCCTTTTTGGACATAATAAAATGACACCTTTGTTATTTATTTGGACTCATTTGAACCATTTCAGACATTATATGGATTTGGTGTGATGATGTTTCATGTACTTATTGAGTAATATCTCTTCAACAGGAGAAGGTGATGGTGTCTGTGGGACTTGCTCGTCTCACAGTCTGCTGTCAGTCTCGTCTTGTTCATTTTTTAAAGGGACCACACGTGACCTTGCAGCAGAAGATTTTATTGCTTCTCGCTGCTTCCTGTAGACTTCCTGCAGTCTTTGTCTTCTCATCTCATCCTGCTCTCTCTGTGATGTCTCCTTTTTCATTTTCTCTTCAGTTTGTCGCCTCCTTATTTCTTTCCTTTTCCATGAACTTTTGAACTGTGTTTTCATCATGTGCTTTTTTCTTCAGATAACCTGCTCAACATTTTCAAAAAGACAAAATGCTACAAATGGCAACACATACGTTTGAAGTAAGTGTAGTTCTGGCAGCGTGCACGAGTGCCACACATCACTGGAACCTTTTTGGGTTCTGGATGGCAAATAAACATGCAAGTGGGTGTGTCTTTGCTGTTCTCCAGCCGCTGGGTCCTCAACACTGAGGCACCTGCATCCTGGATCATGACCAGAGAAATGCACCATTTGGCTAAAATGTCACTGCTCAGCTTCCCTCATGACACAAGTGACAGACAGAATAGAGCATCATAGGTCAGGCTCAGGAGGCAAACTTGCCATAACAACTTCAAACTGGACAAAACTGAAAATTTCTATTTATGGAAAGTTTTCCAGTTGCCTGATCAATCATCTACCCTCACATCACACATGATGAAAATAGTGGACAGACTCCCTTTGGCCCACTTCAGACTGCTGGACCGCCTGTGACTGGACACCACCATCATCTGCCCGTTGCAGTGAGGTCACCTGCACCTGGATGAAACAGGTGGCACTGTGAGAATGATGTTCTTTAATTTCTCCAGTGAATTCAACACCATCCAGCCACTGCTGCTGATGGAGAAGCTGCAGGGTGACGGTTATAGACACACCATCTACCATCTCCTGGACTACTCATTACCTGACAGGATGACCACAGTTTGGATAAGTGGGCAGCACTCTATCTGAAACAGGTGTGAAGATTACAGGAGCTCCACGGTGGACTGTGCTGTCACCTTTCATCTTCCACTTACATGACACAGTCTTCCAGCACAGCTCCAGGTCATTCCATGTGCAGACATTTTGTGATTATTCTGCCATGGTCGAGTGCATAAGGAAACCTAACGCTAACCGAAATAGGACCTAAAATCTATTGGTGTCAGTGGTTGTCCCCCAGAATCCATGACATGAAGTGGATGAGAGTCTCTGATTCATCTTTCCCTCAATCCTGACTAGTCTCCCAGTTCCTGTTGCTGAAAAACATCCCCACAGCATGATGCTCCCACCACCACGCTTCACTGTAAAGATGGTACCTTGTTTCCGCCAAACTTGATGCCTGGCATTCACGCCAGTGAGTTCAATTTTTGTCTCATAAGACCAGAGAATTTTGTTTGTCGTGGTCTGAGAGTCCTTCAGGTGCCTTTTGGCAAACCCCAGGCAGGCTGCCATGTACTTTTTATGAAGAAGTGGCTTCCGTCTGACCACTCTACCATACAGGCCTGATTGGTGGATTGTTACAGAGATGGTCGTCCTTCTGGAAGGTTGTCCGCTTTCCACAGGGGAACACAGTGACCATCGAGTTTTCACTTGTTTGTAAAATACGAGTTGAGATACATTTCACTTTGAAGTCTCTGAAAAATTAAGATCACAGATTTTATAGACGACCATTATTAGTTGAATTAGCTTCACTGAAACTCACCAAGACGGTTCAAACCCACATCAATAGGCTTCATGTCATTTCAGTCACTACGGTATCACTTCTGAATGTATTTTAAGGGTGACAATCAACTTCTGTGCAACAAAATGGCTGGATTTATTTCTCACTTCTCACCTGTTTGCATGTGCGTCTCTCACTGCCTCGGTGGGCGTTCCGGCGTGTCAGTGTGTTGAGATTTTCAAAACTTTCTCACTCCCCAACGGTTCTAGAGAAAAAAAAAGTTACTTTGGGGAACTGAATTCAAATATGGCATCAAAAATTAAATCAAAGTCGGCCTAGCTACAGAGATTTTAGGTCAAAGATGGGATAAAATGTGACGTTTTTCCACTAATTTCCACTAACTAACTGAAGTTATTGTACTTGGCCCCACAAATCTTAGAAACATGGTGTCTAACCAGATCCTTACTCTGGATGGCATTACCCTGACCTCTAGTAATACTGTGAGAAATCTTGGAGTCATTTTTGATCAGGATATGTCATTCAAAGCGCATATTAAACAAATATGTAGGACTGCTTTTTTGCATTTACGCAATATCTCTAAAATCAGAAAGATCTTGTCTCAGAGTGATGCTGAAAAACTAATTCATGCATTTATTTCCTCTAGGCTGGACTATTGTAATTCATTATTATCAGGTTGTCCTAAAAGTTCCCTAAAAAGCCTTCAGTTAATTCAAAATGCTGCAGCTAGAGTACTGACGGGGACTAGAAGGAGAGAGCATATCTCACCCATATTGGCCTCTCTTCATTGGCTTCCTGTTAATTCTAGAATAGAATTTAAAATTCTTCTTCTTACTTATAAGGTTTTGAATAATCAGGTCCCATCTTATCTTAGGGACCTCGTAGTACCATATCACCCCAATAGAGCGCTTCGCTCTCAGACTGCAGGCTTACTTGTAGTTCCTAGGGTTTGTAAGAGTAGAATGGGAGGCAGAGCCTTCAGCTTTCAGGCTCCTCTCCTGTGGAACCAGCTCCCAATTCAGATCAGGGAGACAGACACCCTCTCTACTTTTAAGATTAGGCTTAAAACTTTCCTTTTTGCTAAAGCTTATAGTTAGGGCTGGATCAGGTGACCCTGAACCATCCCTTAGTTATGCTGCTATAGACTTAGACTGCTGGGGGGTTCCCATGATGCACTGTTTCTTTCTCTTTTTGCTCTGTATGCACCACTCTGCATTTAATCATTAGTGTTCGATCTCTGCTCCCCTCCACAGCATGTCTTTTTCCTGGTTCTCTCCCTCAGCCCCAACCAGTCCCAGCAGAAGACTGCCCCTCCCTGAGCCTGGTTCTGCTGGAGGATTCTTCCTGTTAAAAGGGAGTTTTTCCTTCCCACTGTAGCCAAGTGCTTGCTCACAGGGGGTCGTTTTGACCGTTGGGGTTTTACATAATTATTGTATGGCCTTGCCTTACAATATAAAGCGCCTTGGGGCAACTGTTTGTTGTGATTTGGCGCTATATAAAAAAAATTGATTGATTGATTGATAATTTGACATTGTGACACATTAAGGTATGATTCTGAAAACTCACAATGCAAGTATAAATTGATGACATTAAAGTGAATTTTAGGATGTTGGAATCTAAATTCTCAAAAACTGTGTGGGGATAAGCCTACGACCAGATATTGCTTGGGAAAAAGTCAAAAAAGTATGAGCTAATATAGTCATAAAATGGAACCTAATTTATGGTGTTATACAGGGTTGGGTAGGATTACTTTGAAATGTAATCCAAAAGTAATCAGATTATAAGTAATCCAAATGTATGTACATACATACATGTAATCCACATGTATTCTTTCAAAGTAATCCTACCCAACCTTGGTGTTATATAAGCATCATTCACAAAGCTTGGTTCTAAGATTTGTATATTTTATAATATTTTGGCAATAAGAATTAATATTTAATGTGTTATTATTTAAATGTAGCCTCTGTGTTGACAAGTGTAAAGCTACACATCTGGAGAACACTTGTGGTACAGAAGTATGATAAACTGCTGTAAAAGTAACTCATTCAACATTGAAGCAGATGGACACCGGAGGAGAAGAACCAACACCAACACTGGCTGGGAATGTGGTGTGATACACCATGTGGAGGTGAAACCTGGCAGGAAGCTGGCGTGGATCATGTGTGACTTGCACACTGGTGAGCTTGGCCTGAGACACTTAGTTCAAGCTCTTGATGGCAAAACACTCAGTCATAACACGTGTGTTGTGAAAGTGTAGGTACACGGACCCACAACAGGGGGCGCAATGAACGGACAATGGAGAAAAGTAAGAACAAGTTTTACTGTTGTGAAAGTAGCACAACTCCATTAAAGTCGCATCATATAAATAAGTGCTCACTATCCGTGATGTGAAATTCCATCGAGTAGGAGCATTTCTGGGCAACCTTGAGCAGCCTACAGACTCAAGAAAAGACATCCTCTTTGTGGATTTTGAGAAAAATGTGGCAAACCCAGAGAGTGATGCAAAAAATATTCTGCACTCAGATAAGCATTTAGCCCCCTGAGACAGAACCAGATTCAGTCTGTGTGCATAGCAATGCACAAATATTGCACTGGGGGCTATTGCTTTAACTTTGGCCTGCAAACCATTGAGAGCTGAAGCCATGACAGCAGCCATGGCTTCATCGTTAAGGAAGACTATCAAATGGCTTCGCCAAAATCCGGTCCACAACATTCAAATTGTCTGCCATTATGTGCAGCTTGCTACCTAGCTAGCTCGCTAGCTGGGACTGGCGCGAGGCTAATGTGAACTGTGTCCGCCTGTGAGTGCTTTGTGACGGTGGAGGAGCTCAGCAGCACCCGCTGCTCGGTAGGGACAGAAACTGCGATAGAAGTCAGAAAGAGTGATAGAAGTCAGTCTCCAAACACAAGAAGCTACAAAAAAAACCCACCAGAAATAGAAGCTCGATTTGTCGCTAGTCGTTTTTAACAAAGAAAATGCCGCTAAGAGGATTAGGAAAGTCTCCGGTTCAACTCAGAACAGAATGAAAATTAAAAAATACTCCCACGGATGTTTACACCAAAAGATCGCTGATTCGCTCATTTCACTGTCAATCAAAAAGGGATTCAGCCTCAGACAGATCATCCAATCATCATGCAGAAGCTGAGCGTCCGGGCCGGCCGAGGCCAGCCCACTGCCCCATAGACCCCCAGACACGCTGAGCGTCTGATGGGCGGGACAAAGCCCAGCATTTATCCAATGACTCGTCTCGTTTCGCTGCACTCTTGCTTCGCTATTGAACTCTGTATGTACGGGAGGAGTAAACTAAGGTAATTATACTGCGAAATGACTGAGAAACTAATCCAAATACTGAACTGTGATCAAGCAGAACCAAAAAACAACATAAAATATAAAGGTGCAGGCATAAAAAATGCACAAGATGATAAATCCACAAAAATGCATTCCAGGACCACTCAAAAATGGAAACCCTAACCAGAAAATAGCAAGTGGTGCCAACGAAAGATTCCAGTGAAAAAAGAAAGAGCCTAAGCCAAACGGATGAAAAATAAGAAACCTGCCGAAAAAAAAATGCAAGAACCAAAGAAACCAGCTGCCGGATTACATGAAGAAAAATGCTTGGCAAAAGAAAACAAAAAATGAGAGAACCAATAAAGTAAAACCAGGAAGTAATCACAAATGGAAGACTTAATACTGGATCCAGGAAAGGAATTAACCAAACAAAAAGGAGAAAACTTTAACCAGAAAAACACAGACAAGCAACTCATGGTTGTCAAAACCCTGGCGTTGAGTTGTAGCAGAGACCTGATTGGATGTAGATAAGAGATGTTAGACAGTGTGTCCAAAAGACACAACAGATGTGGAAAAAAAACAGAAAAGCATGACCAATAAGTAGTATAATGTCACACCAACCATCCAGAAAATTGTGAGTCCAACAGTTGTCCTTGGAGAGGTCACTGAAGGTTGGACACGAACAGGAGGTTCTGGAGATGCTGGCTGGGCTGCACGTTCGGGTGAAGCGAGTGCTGTGGACGCATGGGGTGAGGCGCTCTCAGGTAAAAGCAGTGATGGCTTCAGCACCACGGGTGACGTAGCTGCAGCAGGAGACGTGACGGGAGCACGAACAGGTGATTCTGAGGGTGCCACTGGAGGTCTGGAAGCAGGGCACGCTGTAGAGGCGACTCAAGCGGTTCTACAGATGGTGCACCGCAGATCTTCCACGGTGCCACTGATGAGATGGGAGGTGCACATGTTGCTGAAAGCTCCCGCGAAGTGATCTTTTCCTCTGGCAACTCTGCTTGTGGTTCCGGGAAAGCAGGAGGCACAGATGACTCCGGAGGTGTGCGGGTCACTGAGGATGTGGCGAGCACCACAGGTGGAGTCCTCAGTCCGCACGATTCAGCTGGTGGAGATGTGGTCTTCAGGAGGGCGGACTCAGAGGGAGGCACTCCTGAAGACCATAGCTCCACCAGCTGAATCGTGCGGACTGAGGTCTTCAGGAGCACGGACTCAGAGGGAGGCGCTCTCACAGCTCGATGAAGTGGTGGAGCGCATGCTGCAGGTCCTGCTGGCATATAAGCGGTGAGGCGCAGAGCTGATGAAACACTTCCTGATGGCTCTGATGACAGTTCTGGGGGTTGTGGAAGTGGAATCACATCAAAGGTGACAGGCAACAGTGGAGCTCCTGCTCCGGTGTCAGGTGCGGCCGGGCACCGCGGCGGTTGCGCTTGGCGTTTACGTGGTACTGGCACCGGGGACGTGGCCGAAGACGGTGCGGAGATACGCCTCGGTGCAGGTATGGGTGGCTGGCACGTCGAGGGTGATGTGAGCGATGAAGACTGACTGGGTGCCAGCGAGGAAAATCGGAGAAACGAGGCTGACGTGGACATAATCCTCAAAACCTAATGTGATAACACAGAATGACTAAATAACAAACAGAGACTAAACTAAAACCAAACTTAACGTGAGTGAAGTGTAACAAATCATAAAACCAAGACTAAAGTGTAAGAAACAGAAAAACACTCAGGGTCGGACAGAAGGACAAAGAGAGGGAAACAGACGGAGACTGGGGGACAAAACCAGATTCTGGGCAGGTCCATGTGTACCGGGAGATCGTTCCACAGAACTTGGGCACGGTAGGAGAAAGCTCTGTGACCGGCAGACTTTTTATTTACTCTGGGAATGCAGGGCCAGAGCTGGTACATAGGGGCTTATCAGGTCAGCCAGATAGGGAGGTGCAAGTCCATGAACAATTTTATAAACTAATAACAGTACCTGACAGATCTTGCAGTGACTGGAAGCCAGTGAAGGGATGCCAAAATGGGCATAATGTGGTCAAACTTTCTGCTTTGTGTCAAAAGTCTGGCAGCAGCATTTTGAACCAGTTGAAGACCCCTAACACTGGACTGTGGTAAACTAGAAAATAGATCATTGCAGTAGTCCAGTCTAGAAGAGACAAATGCATGAATCAAAGTCTCAGCATCAGCCATAGACAGGATGGGACGAATCTTCGCTATAATCCGCGAATGGAAGAAAGCAGTCCTCGTAATGTCTCTAATGTGGAGGTCAAAAGACAATGTAGGATCGAAAATTACCCCAAGTTTCCTCACTTTGCCCGTATGATGTATAACACACACTAAGCTAAGCGCTGACTGATCAGATTTGATGCCAATACCTTGCTGGACCAAGAACCATCATTTCAGTCTTATCAGAATGCACAGGTAGGAACAGTGTTGCCACAGTTACTTTGAAAAAGTAATCCAATTACTGATTACTCCTTGAAAAAGTAACTTAGTTACTTTACTGATTACTCAATTGGAAAAGTAACTAAGTTAGATTACTATTTACTTTTTAGTTACTTTCCCCAGCTGCCGAAAACAACCCTCTGCCACCTCAAAATGACAATGATACCTGTTTTGCCAAAATAGTCACCCTTTCTTGACTTCAATGAAAATAAATATTTGTTTTATAAAAAATAAAATAAAGACCTCTTTCTTGACCTCATATTTAACTATTGACAGCACTGCAACAGTAAAACTTGCAGTTTCTAACCTACATTGTTTATAAATGTAACTATAAAATTCATTCTAACATTTAAATTATCTCTAAACATTTTACTTGTCGAAATTATTATTATTTTAAGTAGTATTAGTAGTTGTAGTAAAAAAAAACGGCTTCAAAACTGAACCTTTAATCTAGGGGTGTTGTGGGGGGGGGCACATCCTTGCCCCACGCCCCCATTACATCTGGATTCGCACCTGCTTTGGCGTTTGAGCACAAAGAATGGATAACATTTATTTATGCAGAAAAGATGACCAGATTTACAGGTAAGAAAGTTTTACTGTGTTTTCACATCATGTGGTCCTAAAGAGAGTTTAGGTGCATTTGAGTGGAAAATAGTGTCAGTTGTTGACGCGTCGCGGAGGATCAGCTGTTTTTAGCAGCAGATACGGAGCGGCTCAGCTCAGAATTCTAAATAAATGAGAAAAAAAGCACGAGTCGTAGCTGCTGCAAAAAAACGCGGATGAAAAGCTCACAGCTCGCTTAAAGTGGGCAGTTCAGTCGAACCCCGACCCCCCCACCGCCCACGGACCAAGTTTAATGCTGCTGTCGACCCACAATGCAAAAATAATAGTAACGCACAGTGACTTGGAGAAGTAACTTTAATCTGATTACTGATTTGGATTAACGCGTTAGATTACTCGTTACTAAAAAAAGTGGTCAGATTAGAGTAACGCGTTACTAAGTAGTTACTAAGGGTTTTGTCAAACCTGCTTTTCAAATTCTGTTGTTCCATCAGAGTGGCATCAGTCAATAATATAACCTATACCTAAATCTTCAAAGGCTGACCCAAGAGAACCACTCAACTATAGAGGTATCAGTTTGCTGAGTACAGTCTACAAACTCTATTCAGGTGTCCTCAACAACAGACTGAATCAGTACATTAAAGAACATAATATTTGAGCAGATGATCAAAATGGCTTTAGAAAAGGTAGGGCTTGCATTGACCCTACCTTTTGTATATGTTCTATCATCAGTGGTAAGGGCCAGACTGTATGAAGGAAAACATATATTTGCCTGTTTTATTGATTTCCAGAATGCTTTTGACTAGGTTAACAGAGACCTGCTGCAGCTTAAACTATTAACATATGACATTTCAGGTAGATTTTATAATGCAGTCAAATCTCTGTATAAGGCCTCAGTTGCATGTGCTCAGGTGAATAATTTGAGGACTGGCTGGTTCCCCACTCCATTTGGAGTAAAACAAGGCGATGTGTTATGTCCTGTGCTATTTGGTTTGCATATAAATGACTTAGTAGATGAAATCAAAGAAGCCAACCTTGATATCTATATTGACAACCTAAACCTAAGTACAGTGGGGCAAAAAAAGTATTTAGTCGGGCCCCTGAGTGTGCAAGTTCTCCTACTTAGAAAGATGAGAGAGGTCTGTAATTTTCAACATAGGTACAGTTCAACTATGAGAGACAAAATGAGGAAAAAAAAAAATCCAGGAAATCACATTGTAGGATTTTTAAAGAATTTATTTGTAAATTATGGTGGAAAATAAGTATTTGGTTACCCACAAACAAGCAAGATTTCTGGCTCTCACAGACCTGTAACTTCTTATTTAAGGAGTTCTCTGTCTTCCACCTGTTACCTGTATTAATGGCACCTGTTTGAACTCGGCGTCTGACTGAACCCAGCGCTAAATAACCAGAAAGCGGTTCCAAAAACAAAACAATTTTATTTTCCCCTCTTGTGCAATACTCGGTGTACAACATAAAATATGGTTTGTCTGGCGGAGTGAAGGACGGCGCGCTCTCCAGCGCCCAAAGGGATCGAAGCCCGGCGCTTCTGGACTCACATTCACCGCCAAACACCCCCCAGGTGGACACGACAAACTGACTCTGTGAAGGATAGAAGAGGTGAGGTAAGTCAACAGCTACAACTAATATCCTTCAGAGGCACACACTATCAGCAACACATTCAGGTCTGAATTTAAGCTTTATGTAAATGAGCAGCTTCTCACAACAGGTGGAGGATCATCAGTCCGCACGCCACAGCCGTGAGAAGCGAGCTGCACAATTCGCATCAATGTTCAAATACACTGCGTAACAAAATACCAAATTACTATTAACACTTATTCAGACAATCAATCACCTCTGATGTGTGCTGACAGCATGTGTCCCTCACCCGTCCTCCTTCACAGGCACGATGTGTCAAACCCAGGCGCGGTCCTCAGCGTCTCACAAACGAACGTCACAAGGTCGAGTTCCCGGCAATTCTGCTTGAATCACTCATGGCTTAAATGCAGAACGCCATCTCATTATCTGCTTCAGCTGAAAGTCTTTAAGTCTGCACATGAGCATCATCCACAGGTGCTGCGAGTCATTAGGCCTACACATGAACATCCTCCACAAGTGCAACCAATAATGTTGATGAGGGTGAAGGATTCTTCTGCCAGCACCTTCTCCACAGACAAAAACCAGTTTGCATACCACCTGGAGAGCAAAGAAAAGAAAACAACACAAAAACATCCAGCCAAACCCCCCAACACACAACAATACCAGGAAGAAAATTGTAGACCTGCACCAGGCTAGGGGAGGTGATGGTCTAGTGGTTAAGGTGTTGGGCTTGAGTCCAGAAGATCATGGGTTCAAATCCCCGCCTGACTAGAAGATCACTAAGGGCCCTTGGGCAAGGCCTTTAATCCCCTATTGCTCCCGGTGTGTAGTGAGCAGCACCCTAACATCGGGGTAAATATGAGGCATAATTGTAAAGCACTTTGAACGTCTGATGCAGATGGAAAAGCACTATATAAAGGCAGTCCATTTAGGAAGAGTGACTCTACAATAGTCAAGCAGGTTGGTGTGAATAAATCAACTGTGGGAGCAATTGTAAGAAAATGGAAGACATACAAGACCACTGATAATCTCCCTCGAAGTGGGGCTCCACGCAAGATGTCATCCCGTGGGGTCAAAATGATCAGGAGAACGTTGAACAAAAATCCCAGAACTACACGGAAGGACCTGAAAATGACCTGACTGAAAATGACTGAAATCCTGCAGTGACAGGCGTGTCCCCCTGCTTAAGCCATTACGTGTCCAGGCCCGTCTGAAGTTTTCCAGAGAGCATATGGATGATCCAGAAGAGGATTGGGAGATATCATGTCAAACCAAAATGTTTTTTGTTAAAAAGTCAACTCATTGTGTTTGGAGGAAGACGAATGCTGAGTTGCATCCCAAGAACACCATATCTACTGTGAAGCATGGGGGTGGAAACATCATGCTTGGGGGCTGTTTTTCAGCAAAGGGGACAGGACAACTGATCCGTGTTAAAGGAAGACTGAATGTATTGTGAGATTTTAAACCAAAAACTCCTTCCATCAGTGAGAGCATTGAAGATGCAACGTGGCTGGGTTTTCCAACATGACAATGATCCCAAACACACTGCTAAGGCAACGAAGGAGTGGCTTCTTAAAAAGCATTTCAAGGTCCTGCAGTGGCCAAGCCAGTCTCCAGACCTCAACCCCATAGAAAATTTGTTGAGTGAGTTGAAAGTCCCTGTTGCCCAGTGACAGCCCCAAAACATCACTGCTCTAGAGGAGATCTGCATGGAGGAATGGGCCAAAATACCAGCTACAGTGTGTGCAAACCAGGTGAAGACTTACAGAAAACGTTTGACCTCTGTCATTGCCAACAAAGATTATGTTACAAAGTACCGAGTTGAACTTGGGTGGTTGGCTCTCAATGCGGTATTGTATCACTTCCTGTTCCGGAGCACAGCGGTGTTTTGCTGTATCTGTTAGCTGTTTAATCTGCGTAGTTAGATTGATCTAGATAACTAGATAACGATTTGTTTCACAGTGTAATCTTCACGTGCCTTAACTAAAGCACTCCCTCTGCTGAATCACCTTTAAATTATTTACACATTATTCACTTTGTGTGTTTTTAGGAATCCGCTAGCTTAGCGCAGCTCCTAGCTGTTAGCCGGTTTAGCATGGTAGCTTCTCCTGTCTCTCCCGGACTTCTCTGCTCTGGTTGTGAAATGTTTAGTTATTCCTTGGCCTCCTTTAGCAGTAATGGTACTTGTAATAAGTGTAGCTTATTCGTAGCTTTGGAGGCCAGGCTGGGCGAATTGGAGACTCGGCTCCGCACTTTGGAAAATCCTACAGCTAGCCAGGCCCCTGTAGTCGGTGCGGACCAAGGTAGCTTAGCCGCCGTTAGCTGTCCCCCAGCAGATCCTGAGCAGCCGGGAAAGCAGGTCGGCTGGGTGACTGTGAGGAGGAAGCGTAGTCCTAAACACAAGCCCCCTGTACACCACCAACCCGTTCACATCTCTAACTGTTTTTCCCCACTCGGCGACACACCCGCCGAGGAACAAACTCTGGTTAATGGCAACTCTGAGAAATGTGAAGTTAGCGACACCAGCAACCATAGTCAATTGTCTTCCGGGGGCCAGAGCAGGCAACACTGAAGGAAATTTGAAACTGCTGGCTAAGGCTAAGCGTAAATTCGGTAAGATTGTAATTCACGTCGGCAGTAATGACACCCGGTTACGCCAATCGGATGTCACTAAAATTAACATTGAATCGGTGTGTAACTTTGCAAAAACAATGTCGGACTCTGTAGTTTTCTCTGGGCTCCTCCCCAATCGGACCGGGAGTGACATGTTTAGCCGCATGTTCTCCTTGAATTGCTGGCTGTCTGAGTGATGTCCAAAAAATGAGGTGGGCTTCATAGATAATTGGCAAAGCTTCTGGGGAAAACCTGGTCTTGTTAAGAGAGACGGCATCCATCCCACTTTGGATGGAGCAGCTCTCATTTCTACACTCAACAAAAATATAAACGCAACACTTTTGGTTTTGCTCCCATTTTGGATGAGATGAACTCAAAGATCTAAAACCTTTTCCACATACACAATATCACAATATCTAAATCTGTGATAGTGAGCACTTCTACTTTGCTGAGATAATCCATCCCACCTCACAGGTGTGCCATATCAAGATGCTGATTACACACCATGATTAGTGCACAGGTGTGCCTTAGACTGCCCACAATAAAAGGCCACTCTGAAAGGTGCAGTTTTATCACACAGCACAATGCCACAGATGTTGCAAGATTTGAGGGAGCGTGCAATTGGCATGCTGACAGCAGGAATGTTAACCAGAGCTGTTGCTCGTGTATTGAATGTTCATTTCTCTACCATAAGCCGTCTCCAAAGGCGTTTCAGAGAATTTGGCAGTACAGCCAACCAGCCTCACAACCACAGACCACGTGTAACCACACCAGCCCAGGACCTCTACATCCAGCATGTTCACCTCCAAGATCGTCTGAGACCAGCCACTCAGACAGCTGCTGAAACAATCGGTTTGCATAACCAAAGAATTTCTGCACAAACTGTCAGAAACCGTCTCAGGGAAGCTCATCTGCATGCTCGTTGTCCTCATCGAGGTCTCGACCTGACTCCAGTTCGTCATCGTAACCGACTTGAGTGGGCAAATGCTCACATTCGCTGGCGTTGGCATGTTGGAGAGGTGTTCTCTTCACGGATGAATCCCAGTTCACACTGTCCAGGGCAGATGGCAGACAGCGTGTGTGGCATTGTGTGGGTGAGCGGTTTTCTGATGTCAATGTTGTGGATCGAGTGGCCCATGGTGGCGGTGGGGTTATGGTATGGGCAGGCGTCTGTTATGGACGAAGAACACAGGTGCATTTTATTGATGACCCATTGAGCATGTTTGGGATGCTCTGGACCGGCATATACGACAGCGTGTATCAGTTCCTGCCAATATCCAGCAACTTCGCACAGCCATTGAAGAGGAGTGGACCAACATTCCACAGGCCACAATTGACAACCTGATCAACTCTATGCGAAGGAGATGTGCTGCACTGCATGAGGCAAATGGTGGTCACACCAGATACTGACTAGTATCCCCCCCCCCCCCCAATAATACAAAACTGCACCTTTCAGAGTGGCCTTTTATTGTGGGCAGTCTAAGGCACACCTGTGCACTAATCATGGTGTCTAATCAGCATCTTGGTATGGCACACCTGTGAGGTGGGATGGATTATCTCAGCAAAGGAGAAGTGCTCACTATCACAGATTTAGACTGGTTTGTGAACAATATTTGAGGGAAATGGTGATATTGTGTATGTGGAAAAAGTTTTAGATCTTTGAGTTCATCTCATACAAAATGGAAGCAAAACCAAAAGTGTTGCATTTATATTTTTGTTGAGTATATGTCCAAGTGTGGTGCCCCTTTTTGCAGAGGGACAAAGATACGTTGGATGAAATGGATGAAATGTAATAGAGCTGAGAAACATCTGCAGAGACCCTAATAGCATTATATATCCCAGAGCGTGGCAGTGATATGACATGCTGTCAGCTTTTTATCATCATTCCTTTGAGTCTCATAAATGTCACAAATTGCTCTATGAAAATTAATGATGACAACATACACACAATGCAATGCAACTTACTACACCTTAACTAAAGTGACATGAAATATACAATAACATGGCTAAAATTCTTCTCTATGACCCATGCATAGAACGGGTAACTCAGGCAGTATATAAATAAAGTATGAGAAATTACTAATCCAGTTAATACACTCACCTAAAAAGACCTGCTTTTAGAAAAGAAAAACACTTCTATAAATAAAAGAGTCAAATAGACTAAACCATATTCACTGTTAAATAAATAAAATACCAATGCACACACCGAAATGTGAACAATCACTGGCCACAACTTCAAGTTGGACCAATGCAATGCATTCTGGGTAAAATGTACTAATAAATAAATGTGTCCTTATTCTACAGATTGCAGTGCTTTATGCTACTGCTGTGGTGAACATGTTGAAGTTTCTTAGATCTTGTTAAAATTGTGTTCGTAGGTATTTTTGATGTCTAAATTATGAAACATCATGACACCATAAGTGAGTGGTTGAGTTGTATTATGGGCTTCAAAGTGCTGAGCTTCATAAACTTGGAGAACAGTGATGTTGAAATAATTCCAAAAATTTTTTTCTGCTTGTTCACAAAAAGCTGACAATAATTGAAATTTTTCTGGAGTCTGACTTGTTGTGCATTTCAGTCTTCCACTAACATATCACTCCATAAAAAAAGTTTTAATTTGTTTTATGAAATGATTCCTTAGTTTAAATAACTTTAAGGTATCACTCCATAACAAATACTCTTAAAACACTAAGTTATTTATACTAAAATGAAAAAGGATAGTAAAAAGTTACTTTTTTATGGAATTATATGAAAATTCAGTAAGGAATATCTTAGAAATTATATATATTATATGTTAATTTGAAGGTTGAAATTCACAAGTCAGACTCCAGAAAAAAAAAATTAATGAATAAATTTGATATTACCAGCTTTTTGTAAACATGCAGGAGAAATTTCAGGGATCACTGCAATGCTATGAAGCTCAGCATTTTGAAGCCCATAATACAACCCAACCACTCACTTATGGTGTCATGTTGTCTCATAATTTAGACATCCAAAACACCTACGGACATAATTTTAAGAAGCTCTAAGAAATTTCATCATGTTCACCACAGCAGGAGCATAAAGCACTTCAATCTGCAGAATAAGGACACATTTATTTATCAGTACATTTTACCCAGAATGCATTGGTATGTTAATCGTACGCATTTAGTCAATCAGCAGTTTCCTGCCAGCTTTTCTCTCTGAGTTTATTTATTGCTGCTGTGTTCCCTCTTTTCCTTATTAGATATTTAAATTCCTCCATTATAAGTGCTGCTCTCAGGCAGTGAACATTGCTGCTCACTCTTTACATTTTGTCATTGTGAAGCCAGTTGATCTGTGTTCGACCTCATGGGCTTCCTCTAAATAGATGACATTAGTGGAAAAATTGTGGAGTCTGTGGGTGGTGAGATGAAGTAATCACAAATACTTTTAGACTGCACTCCTGATCTGAGCCACGAAGAGCAACTATCAATCAGAATTCAACTTGTTGCAGTTGAGGATGCCCCAGAAAAAAGAGCATTTTATGGGGTTCCTTGAGACTCGGAGAGCTCAACATCTCCTTTGGAGACTGTAGGGGGCAGTCTGATGATCATGGTGCAAATATGGAAGGGAAGAGGAAAGAAGTCCAAGTCAGACCCGTAGAAATAAATTAGAGCTGTGTTTGACTGTGTGACGTGTATATAAATAATAATATTTCTGTTTTGTGATGGTTCAATTTGTTTCTTAAACTCGGTTAAATATGTCGGGGGGGGGGGTATTCGGCACCATAACAGAGCGTGGTGTGTCGGTGGTTCTAGTCCCGCGGCAGGAACATCAACAGGTTAAGACTATTTTTCAGGAATCATTTCTATAGTTTTTAACTTGGCAAATGTGTTTCTAAAGTGTTTGGTTTCTCCAACCATGATGAAGAGTTCTGATACTTCTTCCTGAGCATGAAATGGACAGAAAGTAATGATATTTATCTTCTGTCATTGATGATTGTTCATTGCTTTCGAATGGGGGTGATGAAAGAAGGAGTATGGTCTGAGTGGTTCTAACATTGTGTACATAGAATTTAGTGTTTAGAAATTACTCAATACATGTTTCTGTGACAGTAAATCAACAAAAACTTGTTTTGGAGCTTACATCTGTTGTTTAAATGGCATTTAAGGTTGCATTCATGTAGGCGGTAAAGGTGGGAAATCTATTATCTGAGAAGTGTGGATTCACTTAGTGAGCTCAGAAAACAAGATTAAATTTTGGACAATTTTGCAAACACTGTATTACTAATACACAAAAAACACAATAAACAGGCTTGTTGTCAAAACTTACTAATTTGTCAAAAAATATTGGTCCAATCACCTTACTGTTTTCAAGACATGAATCTTCTTGAAAAAATTAATAAGTACACCAAAAGGACAAGAGAGGCTGCTCCCCTTTTATTATATGGATGGTATTTACAAGATGATATTATTAACAATTGATTATGAAGTGTTTGCAAAATTGTCCAAAATTTAATCTTGTTTTCTGAGCTCACTAAGTGAATCCACACTTCTCAGATAATAGATTTCCCACCTTTACCGCCTACATGAATGCAACCTTAAAAGCCATTTAAACAACAGATGTAAGCTCCAAAACAAGTTTTTGTTGATTTACTGTCACAGAAACATGTATTGAGTAATTTCTAAACACTAAATTCTATGTACACAATGTTAGAACCACTCAGATCATACTCCTTCTTTCATCACCCCCATTCGGAAGCAATGAACAATCATCAATGACAGAAGATAAATATCATTTCTTTCTGTCCATTTCATGCTCAGGAAGAAGTATCAGAACTCTTCATCATGGTTGGCGAAACCAAACACTTTAGAAACACATTTCTCAAGTCAAAAACTATAGAAATGATCCCTGAAAGTATAGTCTTAACCTGTTGATGTTCCTGCCGCGGGACTAGAACCACCGACACACCACGCTCTGTTATGGTGCCGAATACCCCCCCCCCCCCCCGACATATTTAACCGAGTTTAAGAAACAAATTGAACCATCACAAGACAGAAATATTATTATTTATATACACGTCACACAGTCAAACACAGCTCTGATTTATTTCTACGGGTCTGACTTGGACTTCTTTCCTCTTCCCTTCCATATTTGCACCATGATCATCAGACTGCCCCCTACAGTCTCCAAAGGAGATGTTGAGCTCTCCGAGTCTCAAGGAACCCCATAAAATGCTCTTTTTTCTGGGGCATCCTCAACTGCAACAAGTTGAATTCTGATTGATAGTTGCTCTTCGTGGCTCAGATCAGGAGTGCAGTCTAAAAGTATTTGTGATTACTTCATCTCACCACCCACAGACTCCACAATTTTTCCACTAATGTCATCTATTTAGAGGAAGCCCATGAGGTCGAACACAGATCAACTGGCTTCACAATGACAAAATGTAAAGAGTGAGCAGCAATGTTCACTGCCTGAGAGCAGCACTTATAATGGAGGAATTTAAATATCTAATAAGGAAAAGAGGGAACACGGCAGCAATAAATAAACTCAGAGAGAAAAGCTGGCAGGAAACTGCTGATTGACTAAATGCGTACGATTAACATACCAATGCATTCTGGGTAAAATGTACTGATAAATAAATGTGTCCTTATTCTGCAGATTGAAGTGCTTTATGCTCCTGCTGTGGTGAACATGATGAAATTTCTTAGAGCTTCTTAAAATTATGTCCGTAGGTGTTTTGGATGTCTAAATTATGAGACAACATGACACCATAAGTGAGTGGTTGGGTTGTATTATGGGCTGCAAAATGCTGAGCTTCATAACATTTCAGTGATCCCTGAAATTTCTCCTGCATGTTTACAAAAAGCCGTTAACGTCAAATTTATTCATTAATTTTTTTTGTCTGGAGTCTGACTTGTGAATTTCAACCTTCAAATTAACATATAATATATATAATTTCTAAGATATTCCTTAGTATAAATAACTTAGTGTTTTAAGAGTGTTTGTTATGGAGTGATACCTTAGTTTAAAGTTATTTAACCTAAGGAATCATTTCATAAAACAAATTAAAACTTTTTTTATGGAGTGATATGTTAGTGGAAGACTGAAATGCACAAGTCAGACTCCAGAAAAATTTCAATTATTGTCAGCTTTTTGTGAACAAGCAGAAAACATTTTTGGAATTATTTCAACATTACTGTTGTCCAAAGTCATGAAGCTCAGCCCTTTGAAGCCCATAATACAACTCAACCACTCACTTATGGTGTCATGATGTTTCATAATTTAGACATCAAAAATACCTACGAACACAATTTTAACAAGATCTAAGAAACTTCAACATGTTCACCACAGCAGTAGCATAAAGCACTGCAATCTGTAGAATAAGGACACATTTATTTATTAGTACATTTTACCCAGAATGCATTGCATTGGTCCAACTTGAAGTTGTGGCCAGTGATTGTTCACATTTCGGTGTGTGCATTGGTATTTTATTTTTTTAACGGTGAATATGGTTTAGTCTATTTGACTCTTTTATTTATAGAAGTGTTTTTCTTTTCTAAAAGCAGGTCTTTTTAGGTGAGTGTATTAACTGGATTAGTAATTTCTCATACTTTATTTATATACTGCCTGAGTTACCCGTTCTATGCATGGGTCATAGAGAAGAATTTTAGCCATGTTATTGTATATTTCATGTCACTTTAGTTAAGGTGTAGTAAGTTGCATTGCATTGTGTGTATGTTGTCATCATTAATTTTCATAGAGCAATTTGTGACATTCATGAGACTCAAAGGAATGATGATAAAAAGCTGACAGCATGTCATATCACTGCCACGCTCTGGGATATATAATGCTATTAGGGTCTCTGCAGATGTTTCTCAGCTCTATTACATTTCATCCATTTCATCCAACGTATCTTTGTCCCTCTGCAAAAAAGGGCACCACACTTGGACATAATACACAAAAAACACAATAAACAGGCTTGTTGTCAAAACTTACTAATTTGTCAAAAAATATTGCTCCAATCACCTTGCTGTTTTCAAGACTTGAATCGTCTTGAAAAACTTAATAAGTACACCAAAAGGACGAGAGGCTGCTCCCCTTTTATTATATGGATGGTATTTACAAGATGATATTATTAACAACTGATTATGAAGTGTTTGCAAAATTGTCCAAAATTTAATCTTGTTTTCTGAGCTCACTAAGTGAATCCACACTTCTCAGATAATAGATTTTCCACCTTTACCGCCTACATGAATGCAACCTTAAATGCCATTTAAACAACAGATGTAAGCTCCAAAACAAATTTTTTGTTGTTTGGTTTTTTAACTATCCATCAGTGTTGATTTACTGTCACAGAAACATCAATCAATCAATCAATTTTTTTTTATATAGCGCCAAATCACAACAAACAGTTGCCCCAAGGCGCTTTATATTGTAAGGCAAGGCCATACAATAATTATGTAAAACCCCAACGGTCAAAACGACCCCCTGTGAGCAAGCACTTGGCTACAGTGGGAAGGAAAAACTCCCTTTTAACAGGAAGAAACCTCCAGCAAAACCAGGCTCAGGGAGGGGCAGTCTTTTCTGCTGGGACTGGTTGGGGCTGAGGGAGAGAACCAGGAAAAAGACATGCTGTGGAGGGGAGCAGAGATCGATCACTAATGATTAAATGCAGAGTGGTGCATACAGAGCAAAAAGAGAAAGAAACAGTGCATCATGGGAACCCCCCAGCAGTCTACGTCTATAGCAGCATAACTAAGGGATGGTTCAGGGTCACCTGATCCAGCCCTAACTATAAGCTTTAGCAAAAAGGAAAGTTTTAAGCCTAATCTTAAAAGTAGAGAGGGTGTCTGTCTCCCTGATCTGAATTGGGAGCTGGTTCCACAGGAGAGGAGCCTGAAAGCTGAAGGCTCTGCCTCCCATTCTACTCTTACAAACCCTAGGAACTACAAGTAAGCCTGCAGTCTGAGAGCGAAGCGCTCTATTGGGGTGATATGGTACTACGAGGTCCCTAAGATAAGATGGGACCTGATTATTCAAAACCTTATAAGTAAGAAGAAGAATTTTAAATTCTATTCTAGAATTAACAGGAAGCCAATGAAGAGAGGCCAATATGGGTGAGATATGCTCTCTCCTTCTAGTCCCCGTTAGTACTCTAGCTGCTGCATTTTGAATTAACTGAAGGCTTTTTAGGGAACTTTTAGGACAACCTGATAATAATGAATTACAATAGTCCAGCCTAGAGGAAATAAATGCATGAATTAGTTTTTCAGCATCACTCTGAGACAAGACCTTTCTAATTTTAGAGATATTGCGTAAATGCAAAAAAGCAGTCCTACATATTTGTTTACTATGCGCTTTGAATGACATATCCTGATCAAAAATGACTCCAAGATTTCTCACAGTATTACTAGAGGTCAGGGTAATGCCATCCAGAGTAAGGATCTGGTTAGACACCATGTTTCTAAGATTTGTGGGGCCAAGTACAATAACTTCAGTTTTATCTGAGTTTAAAAGCAGGAAATTAGAGGTCATCCATGTCTTTATGTCTGTAAGACAATCCTGCAGTTTAGCTAATTGGTGTGTGTCCTCTGGCTTCATGGATAGATAAAGCTGGGTATCATCTGCGTAACAATGAAAATTTAAGCAATACCGTCTAATAATACTGCCTAAGGGAAGCATGTATAAAGTGAATAAAATTGGTCCTAGCACAGAACCTTGTGGAACTCCATAATTAACTTTAGTCTGTGAAGAATATTCCCCATTTACATGAACAAATTGTAATCTATTAGACAAATATGATTCAAACCACCGCAGCGCAGTGCCTTTAATACCTATGGCATGCTCTAATCTCTGTAATAAAATTTTATGGTCAACAGTATCAAAAGCAGCACTGAGGTCTAACAGAACAAGCACAGAGATGAGTCCACTGTCCGAGGCCATAAGAAGATCATTTGTAACCTTCACTAATGCTGTTTCTGTACTATGATGAATTCTAAAACCTGACTGAAACTCTTCAGACCATTCCTCTGCAGATGATCAGTTAGCTGTTTTACAACTACCCTTTCAAGAATTTTTGAGAAAAAAGGAAGGTTGGAGATTGGCCTGTAATTAGCTACGATAGCTGGGTCAAGTGATGGCTTTTTAAGTAATGGTTTAATTACTGCCACCTTAAAAGCCTGTGGTACATAGCCAACTAACAAAGATAGATTGATCATATTTAAGATCGAAGCATTAAATAATGGTAGGGCTTCCTTGAGCAGCCTGGTAGGAATGGGGTCTAATAGACATGTTGATGGTTTGGATGAAGTAACTAATGAAAATAACTCAGACAGAACAATCGGAGAGAAAGAGTCTAACCAAATACCGGCATCACTGAAAGCAGCCAAAGATAACGATACGTCTTTGGGATGGTTATGAGTAATTTTTTCTCTAATAGTTAAAATTTTGTTAGCAAAGAAAGTCATGAAGTCATTACTAGTTAAAGTTAATGGAATACTCAGCTCAATAGAGCTCTGACTCTTTGTCAGCCTGGCTACAGTGCTGAAAAGAAACCTGGGGTTGTTCTTATTTTCTTCAATTAGTGATGAGTAGAAAGATGTCCTAGCTTTACGGAGGGCTTTTTTATAGAGCAACAGACTCTTTTTCCAGGCTAAGTGAAGATCTTCTAAATTAGTGAGATGCCATTTCCTCTCCAACGTACTGGTTATTTGCTTTAAGCTACGAGTTTGTGAGTTATACCACGGAGTCAGGCACTTCTGATTTAAAGCTCTCTTTTTCAGAGGAGCTACAGCATCCAAAGTTGTCTTCAATGAGGATGTAAAACTATTGACGAGATACTCTATCTCACTTACAGAGTTTAGATAGCTACTCTGCACTGTGTTGGTATATGGCATTAGAGAACATAAAGAAGGAATCATATCCTTAAACCTAGTTACAGCGCTTTCTGAAAGACTTCTAGTGTAATGAAACTTATTCCCCACTGCTGGGTAGTCCATCAGAGTAAATGTAAATGTTATTAAGAAATGATCAGACAGAAGGGAGTTTTCAGGGAATACTGTTAAGTCTTCTATTTCCATACCATAAGTCAGAACAAGATCTAAGATATGATTAAAGTGGTGGGTGGACTCATTTACATTTTGAGCAAAGCCAATAGAGTCTAATAATAGATTAAATGCAGTGTTGAGGCTGTCATTCTCAGCATCTGTGTGGATGTTAAAATCGCCCATGTATTGGTTAATTTCCACACACTAAATTCTATGTACACGATGTTAGAACCACTCAGACCATACTCCTTTCATCGCCCCCAAGTGGAAGCAATGAACAGTTGAGATTTGACAAACGTGCTGTTTTTAAGGTGAAGAAGCTTCAACAAAGAATGTTTTTCCTAAGAAAATTGCGTAGTTTTAGTGTTGACACCTACATTTTAGAGTTATTTTATAAGTCTGTACTTCAGAGTGTCTTGTCCTTTGGTCTGGTCTGTGTCTTTGGTAGTATGTGTAAACAAGATCAGGATAAATTGCAATGTATTATTAAAACAGCTAGTAGGATAATTGGGTGCAATCAAACATCAGCTGCTTCAAGATATCGTACTACACAAGGCTGAAAGTATTCTTGCAGACAGTACCCACCCTTTACATAACAGATTTCAGTTAAAAGCCAGCGTGGTAAGGGGAGGCTACTACAAAGGAAAATAAGGACAAGCAGGTTCAGCAAGTCATTTGTTCCCTCTGCAAAATTGTTAATGAAAGACACAGTTCTCAGCAGGGGACTTGACACTGTAGTACTATGTGTGTGTGTGTGTGTGTGTGTGTGTGTGTGTGTGTGTGTGTGTGTGTGTGTGTGTGTGTGTGTGTGTGTGTGCGCGTGCATATACGTTCAGTCTCCCCCCACCTGATTCCACTCACTGTGCGCGCTGATAGACATGAACTTTAATATGATATTAGGTTATTGCGAGGGAACGCAATAAAAAAAAAACACAAGACTTTACATGAGATCAGTTTGCTCTCTCCGGTGTTTGCACACGCACAGTGCGCGACGTAATCAGCACGTAGACGCTTGTAGCGCTGCTTCAGCAGCGTGGAACCCTCACGAGTCACGACGGCCGACCAAAATATCAAACAGGGTTGATATTCAACCGACCATATGATTCCCCATCAGGAGGTGGTCGTGAGATGTTAAACACAGCTCGTTACTCCATGTAGACTGCACGATGCAGGACGCACGATTAAGCTGAAACTCGGCGCACTCCAAAAAATTCTCGCAGGAGTGAAAAATTGGCTGAAAAATGGCCAAAAATGGTGAGTTAACAATACCGTTCTTGTTTTAACTAACTAGCTTTTACTTTCTATTATAAGCCACCCGATTTTCACAGTCAGTCAGCACATAAATGCTGGATTGAAATGCCACAGCAGAACTCTTATTATCTCTGTGCGCTGACGGTTTTGGGCCTGTTGGATATGAAACTCCCGGGCTGAAAAATGTTCCCAGCACGCCCCTGCCACTGTCACACTATTCCTGTACATGTCCTGCACTACCCTAACATACTTCTCTGACACTCCAGACTTCCTCATATAATACCACAGCTCTTCTCTTGGCATCCTATCATAAGCTTTTTCTAAGTCCACAAACACACAATGTAACTCTTTCTGGCCTATGTACTTCTCCAACAGTATTCTCAGAGCAAACATTGCATCCGTAGTGCTCTTTCTCAGCATGAAACCATACTGATGCTCATAGATCTTCACTTGTTTTCTAAGCCTAGCTTCTACTACTCTTTCTCATAACTTAATGCTGTGGCTGATCAACTTTATGCCTCTGTAGTTACTGCAGCTCTGCACATCACTCTTGTTCTTGAAAATAGGAACCAGCACACTTCATCTCCACTCCTCAGGCATCCTCTCACTTTCCAAGATTTTATTAAACAATCTGGTTAGAAACTCTATTGCTATCTCTCCTAGACATTTCCATGCCTCCACTGGAATGTCATCTGGACCAACTACCTTTCTTTTCTTCATCTTCTTCATAGCAGCCCTCACTTCTTCCTTACTAATCTCTTGTACTTTCTGATTTACTCTCACCACATCATCCAGCCTTTTCTCTCGCTCATTTTCTTTATTCATCAGCTCTTCAAAATATTCCCTCCACCTTCTCAGCACACACTCCTCACTTGTCAGCACATTACCATGTGCATCTTTTACCACCCTAACCTGCTGCACATCCTTTCCAGCTCTGTCCCTTTGTCTGGCCAACTGATACAAGGCCTTTTCTCCTTCCTTACTATTCAACTTCTTGTACAGCTCGCAATATGCCTTTTCCTTCGCTTTTGCCACTTCTCTTTTTGCCTTACACCGCATCTCCTTGTACTTCTGTCTACTTTCTTCATCTCTCCGACTATCCCAAAGCGTTTTCACCAATCTCTTTCTCCTTATGCTTTCCTGGACCTCTTCATTCCACCACCAAGTCTCCTTGTCTTCCTTCCACTGTCCAGATGTCACACCCAGTACTGTCCTAGCTGTCTCCCTCACCACATCTGCAGTACTTTTCCAGTTGTCCAAAATTGCTTCCTCTCCAACCATTGCTTCTCTCACCTGCTCGCTAAATTTCACACAACAGTCTTCCTCCATCATCTTCCACCATCTGATCTTTTGTTGAGCTCTCACTCTCTTCTTCTTCTTTACCTCTAAAGTCATCCTACAAACAACCATCCTATGCTGTCTAACGACACTCTCTCCTGCCACCACCTTACAGTCTCTGATTTCTTTTAGATTGCATCTCCTATAAAGAATGTCATGCACCTGAGTGCTCCTTCCTCCACTCTTATATGTCACCCTTTTCTTAAAGTAGGTATTCACCACAGACATTTCCATCCTTTTTGCAAAATCAACTACCATCTGTCCTTCCCCATTCCTATCCTTGATACCATATCTACCCATTACTTCCCTCATAACCTCTGTTCCCTTCACCAACATGCCCATTGAAGTCCGCTCCTATCACCACTCTTTTTTTTTTTTTTTTTTTTTTTTTTTAATATTTATTTCATTCATTTAAAAGAAAAACAGAAAAGCAAAAAACAAAAGCACCACAATACCAGAATGAAAAGGAGCAGAAAGAAGAACAAGTCTTATGATTTCTGCCCCTTTTAACAATACAATCTTTCAATATACAGCATCATAGTCAACATTATTTAACAGATTGCATTTCTTTAACTTGTCACATACCACTGACCCATTTCATAATTATGACCATTAATTAATAGATTACATCACTGACAGGTTACATTTAAACTTAAGACACTCCAAACATTATTAACAGTTTACTTTTTTTTTTTTTTGACTTTCTTGCAGCCCACTGACTTACTTCATAGTTTCATACTTACTTAATACATCTAATTTAATATGTTTTTTAAAATAATTTAAGCAACCTTAATTCTTTAATTTCTTTATTAAGATTGTTCCATAATTTGACACCATTTACTGCAATACTCCTTTCCTTTACTTTGGTTCTAAATCTTGTTTTTTTAAAGACTTCTATTCCTTTCAATTTATAACTACTTACTCTTTTTTCAAACATATTTTGAATGTTTGTTGGTAAAGTATTTTTATTAACTTGGTACATCGTTTGTAATATTTTCAAATCAACTAAATCATGAAATTTAAGTACCCTATACTTAATAAACAATGGATTAGATGGATCTCTAAAACCACTGTTACTAATCACTTTTAAAGCTCTTTTCTGCAAAATAAATAAAGGTTGTATATAGGTTGTATATGTTGATCCCCAGATTTCTACACAGTAAGTTAAATATGGGACAATCAATGAATTGTACAATGTTAATAAACCATAACTATTTAATGAATATTTTACTTTATGCAAAACAGCAATGGCTTTCGCTATTTTTCCTTTTATGTAATTTATGTGTGACTTCCATGTAAGATCTTCATCAATCATGACTCCTAAAAATTTCATTTCTTTTACCCTTTGTATATCCATTCCATCTATTTGTAATGACACATTATTTTCTTTCGCTCTATCATTAAACAATATGAAATTTGTCTTATTAATATTTAGTGACAATCTGTTTATATCAAACCAATGTTTAACTTTTTCCAACTCTGTATTTATCACTTGTGCTACTTCCTGTATATCTGATCCAGAGTAAAACAGCGTTGTATCATCAGCAAATAAAATGCTGCCAAGCACATTGGATACATTCACAAAATCATTGATATACAAAATAAACAGTTTGGGTCCAAGTACCGATCCTTGTGGTACTCCATAAATAATGTTACACAATTCTGATTTGGTATTATTTATCTGAACAAACTGTTTTCTATTTTCTAAGTAGCTTTTTACCCACTGATGTGCAACACCTCTTATTCCATATTGTTGTAACTTGTGGAGCAATCTTGAGTGGTCTATAACATCAAAAGCCTTTTTCAGGTCAATAAAAATACTTACAAAATAATCCTTATTATCTATTGTTGTTGATATTTTCTCTATTAGTTCCATAATTGCCATAGCTGTCGAATGTTTTGTTCTGAATCCATACTGAGCATTATTTAAAATATGATGTTTCTCAATAAATTTATCCAATCTTGTTACAAAAACTTTTTCCATAATTTTAGAAAACTGTGGAAGCAATGATACTGGCCTGTAATTAGAAAAATTATGTTTGTCTCCATTTTTATATAATGGGACTACCTTAGCAATTTTCATTTCATCTGGAAAAACCCCAGTTGACAGAGACAGATTACAAATATAAGTAAATGGTTCAATAACAATTTCTATTATACTTTTTACAGTCATCATGTCTAAATCTTCATGGTCAGTTGATCTTTTGCTTACACAGTTTTTTACAATATTTCTTATTTCATCTTTTTCCACATTGTCCAGGAAAATACTATTGACCGTATTTACCAATGTACATAATTTATCTTCTATTATTGGTTTATTTCCCACCAGACTTGACCCTACATTTGAAAAATAATCATTAAACCCATTTGCAACTTCTTTTATATCATATATCTCTTTATTTTCCTTAACAAAGTAATTTGGAATAGTTTCTTTCGTTCCATCACTATCAATCACACTTTTTATAATTCCCCATGTTACCCTCATATTATCTTTACTCTTATTTAGTTTTTCACTGTAATAATCTTTTTTTTGTTTCCTAATTATTGTTAATAGTTTATTTTTATATTTTTTGTATTTATGTTCTGATTCCTTTGTTTGCAATTTTAAAAAGCACCTGTATAAATAGTTTTTCTTTGCACAAGCATTTTTTATTCCCTTTGTCAGCCATGGTTTATTTACTCTTTTCTTACTAATTTCAATTAATTTACAATTTTTATTGTATGATTTCATCAATATTTTCATAAATGAGTTATATGCTACATTAACATCACTGACATAAACTTCTTCCCAGTTTTGATTTTTAAGGTCATATTTTAATGCCTCTAAGGCTTTTACTGACTTATCTCTTTTAAAGTTTATATCAGTTTTTTTGTTGTACCTATTTTTATATTTAAATATTGAAAAAATTGGTAAATGGTCGCTAATATCTGTCATGAAGATCCCATTCTTGATAATTTCATCTGTTCTGTTTGTAAATATATTATCAATTACCGTTGCACTTTGCGATGTAATTCTAGTTGGTTTTGTTATCAAGGGGAATAACCCCAAACTATACATTGTATTCACAAAATCACTTAATCTTTGGCAGCTGGAGCTTTCTATGTTAATATTAAAGTCCCCACACATAAAAAGCGTTTTGTTTTTAATTTGATGGAATAATTCAATTATTTTATCTGTAAATTTCACAACACAAGAATCTGGTGCTCTGTATACACAACTAACTAAAATATTCTTAGATGTTTCATGTACAAGTTCCACTGTTACAATTTCTATGACATCATTCATAATTGTCATTTCTTCAACAATTGTACACATCAGATCTGTTTTTGTATACAGAGCAATACCACCGCCTTTTTTATATCTTCTGTTTACAAAATACAGCTCATATCCCTCCATTTGAACTTCATCCATGAGATCATCTTTAAGCCAAGATTCAGTGATTGCAACAATACTAAATCTATTTTTAAACTGATTTAAATAATCTTTTATTTGTGACAATTTACAATACAAGCTTCGACTGTTTATATGTATGAGTGACAGGGTATCTTCTGCAATTTTTTCACTATTCAGCTGTTCTACTGTATAATACTCACAACCAATCGTTTTTAAGTCAAATATACTTTCATCAATATTAGTGTCTATGTCATATATTTTATCCTCTGTTTCCATGTTTGATCTGATTTTTTGTTGGTCCAATTACCAACAGATGTTATATTTGATTGTCTATTCAGGTCTGTATTTCGTAAGGTCCTCCATGTTTTTGATTTGTATACCGTTTGTTCCTTCTTTCACTCTAATGTTCCTTCTACACTTTCATGCTTGGGCACACTCTCCACCACCTCATCTAACACACTCCAGAAATCTTCTTTCTCCTTCATCTCACAACCTACCTGTGGGTCATATGCACTGATGACATTCATCATCAACCCTTCAATTTCCAACTTCACACTCATCACCCTGTCAGATACTCGCTTAACCTCCAACACACTTTTAACATACTCTTCCTTTAAAATGACCCCAACACCATTTCTCTTCCTGTCCTCACCATGGTACAACAACTTGTACCCACCACCAATGCTCCTGCTCTTACTTCCCTTCCACTTGGTCTCTTGCACACACATTATGTCTACCTTTCTCCTCTCCATCATATCAGCCAGCTCTCTCCCTTTACCAGTCATACTACCAACATTCAAAGTCCCCACTCTCATTTCCACCCTCTAGTTTTCTTCTCCCACTGTTTGTGGAAACGTTCTCCTCCTCTTCTTCATCGTCTTCGCCCAGCAGTAGCCCGATTTCCACCGGCACCCTGTTGGGCAACAGCACCCGTGGTGGACGTTGGTATCCTGGGCCGCGACCGATCCGGTATGGAAATTTGATTCTTAGTCTGCATAGTTGGGTTAGCTTGTTTTATACCGGATGACCTTCCTGACGCAACCCTCCTCATTTATCCAGGCTTGGGACCGGCACTCAGAATGTACTGGCTGCACATCCCATGTGGCTGCTTAATTGAAAGTCAAAAAGAATAATTGCTTATTTGTTGATAAACATTTATTTGAGTCTCTTATTTTGGTAAACAGAATGCAGGGGTGGTGGCCAAGTGGTTAATGCACTTGGTTTCAGTTCAGAAGGCTCCGGGTTCAAATCCCACCCCTGCCACATTTCTCCATGTAATGTGGAGTTGCGTCAGGAAGGGCATCCGGCATAAAACTTATGCCAATTCAACATGCAGATCCACCTTGGATTTGCTGTGGCGACCCCAAGTGCAAACAAGGGAGCAACCAAAGGGACTTACTTTTACTATTTTGGTAAACAGAATGTTATTAATCAGTTTTTGTTTTTCAAAATTTTCCATCTGCAGTTGTTCAATGGACAACTCACATTTTTGGCAGATAAACAAACTTTATTTTGATATAATGGGGCTTAATATTGTCTCACATTCATTTGTCAATTGGAAATCTTTGCATTTTTTCCATTACAGTTCAAAACATGACAACAGTAGATGTTACTTATTCACATGTGACAGTCATATTTCTGACGTGATAAAGTACTGTTGTCCAATAATTTCTCTGCAACATTTATGGAACCTTGAGACATGGATTTGGATGGCTTCCAGCTCGTTTGACTTGTCCTTCTTGCTGATGGTTTTGCCTGCTTGTTCTGGTACAGGTATGGCACCATCTTTGGAATCAACCGTCTCCTAAACCAAAAAGAAAAATCTGAAAACATCATACAAATATAGCAATAACTTCCCTCAAGTGAAAAATTTGATATTTTTCCCAAAGGTTATAGAACATTGGAAAATCTCAACAGCGTCCAAACTCGGTTCAGAACTTTCTAAATAGTTGTTTTGACAAAACAATAAAAACAGGTCTTTTTTAGGTGAGTGTATTACAGTTTTTTTCAATTGCTTACACACAAAACCTTTATATATCACACTATTCCTAAACTCTGTCACTCAGTCTTCACAACTCAGGTAAAGGTCAAGTTATCAGTCTTGAACAATGGGTGACAACAATGCAGAGAGAGCCAGGGGAGTCAGAGGAAGACACAGAGGAGGACGAGGAGTTTGGGTTTGTGGAGGACGCTTTGGAAGGGGAGCAGGAAGAGGACAAGTTGAAGGAGGAAGGGATGAAGAACCAAGAAGAATAGTCTCTGATGAGATTAGGGCTACTTTGATTGATCATGTGATCAATCATGGGATGACCATGAGAGAGTTTTTCTGTTGTCAACTTGCCTCCATATTCACCATTTCTTAACCCGATCGAAGAATTCTTCTCAACATGGCGTTGGAAAGTGTATGATCGTCGTCTCTATGCCCGCCTTACACTACTCCAGGCAATCGAGAAAGCATGTGTTGACATTGATGCTGCTTCTATCCAAGGGTGGATTCGCCACACAAAAAGTGTCTTTCCTCGATGTTTGGCAAGAGAAAATATAGCATGCGATGTTGATGAAATACTGTGGCCAGACCCAGCGCGGAGGAGAGATTGACCCTAAATAAACACCCAACTATCTCTCCCCCATCAACAATCACACAGTTTTTCATACATGTCAGTTTTTTGGTTGCTGTATCACCATATGTGGTGGTTGGTGTACTTTGCTTTGTTTTTTTCTTGTATGCTGTACAATACTGCATTCACAACAGCATCCAGTTTATTCAGAAAATAAAATATTTTGGTTCCAATATTGCTTGTGTTGACTTTTATTTGCATAATACTGTATTTTCATTCTTGTATAGCAATATATATTAAAAATCCCAAAAACAAAAGAGCTTTAGATTTAGAGCTATAGTGTGTAAATTATATACAGAAGTATGTGATACTATGGTAAATGTGTTTATGATGTGAGACAAATGCTTGCTTTTGAGGTGTGTTTAGAATATTTTGAATACTGTGTTTCATTTTGCAGGAGATAGGGCGCTTTTTGCATTTCGTGTGAGCTATAGTTTGATTTGTGTGTAAAGTTTTGAGAAAATGGCACAGAGCTTTGGAAAAGTGTGTAAGCAGTTGAAAAAACTATAATTGGATTAGTAATTTCCCATACTTTTTTATATACTAGCTGAGTTACCCGTTCTACGCACAGGTAATAGAGAAGAATTTTAGCCATGTCACTGTATATTTCTTGTCACTTTAATTAAGGTGTAGGAAGTTGCGTTGCATTGTTTATATGTTGTCATCATTAAATTTCATAGAGCAATTTGGGACATTCATGAGATTCAAGTGAATGATGATAACAAGACATGGATGACCTCTAATTTCCTGCTTTTAAACTCAGATAAAACTGAAGTTATTGTACTTGGCCCCACAAATCTTAGAAACATGGTGTCTAACCAGATCCTTACTCTGGATGGCATTACCCTGACCTCTAGTAATACTGTGGGAAATCTTGGAGTCATTTTTGATTAGGATATGTCATTCAAAGCGCATATTAAACAAATATGTAGGACTGCTTTTTTTGCATTTACGCAATATCTCTAAAATCAGAAAGGTCTTGTCTCAGAGTGATGCTGAAAAACTAATTCATGCATTTATTTCCTCTAGGCTGGACTATTGTAATTCATTATTATCAGGTTGTCCTAAAAGTTCCCTAAAAAGCCTTCAGTTAATTCAAAATGCTGCAGCTAGAGTACTGACGGGGACTAGAAGGAGAGAGCATATCTCATCCATATTGGCCTCTCTTCATTGGCTTCCTGTTAATTCTAGAATAGAATTTAAAATTCTTCTTCTTACTTATAAGGTTTTGAATAATCAGGTCCCATCTTATCTTAGGGACCTCATAGTACCATATCACCCCAATAGAGCGCTTCGCTCTCAGACTGCAGGCTTACTTGTAGTTCCTGGGGTTTGTAGGAGTAGAATGGGAGGCAGAGCCTTCGGCTTTCAGGCTCCTCTCCTGTGGAACCAGCTCCCAATTCAGATCAGGGAGACAGACACCCTCTCTACTTTTAAGATTAGGCTTAAAACTTTCCTTTTTGCTAAAGCTTATAGTTATGGCTGGATCAGGTGACCCTGAACCATCCCTTAGTTATGCTGCTATAGACGTAGACTGCTGGGGGGTTCCCATGATGCACTGTTTCTTTCTCTTTTTGCTCTGTATGCACCACTCTGCATTTAATCATTAGTGATCGATCTCTGCTCCCCTCCACAGCATGTCTTTTTCCTGGTTGTCTCCCTCAGCCCCAACCAGTCCCAGCAGAAGACTGCCCCTCCCTGAGCCTGGTTCTGCTGGAGGTTTCTTCCTGTTAAAAGGGAGTTTTTCCTTCCCACTGTAGCCAAGTGCTTGCTCACAGGGGGTCGTTTTGACCGTTGGGGTTTTACATAATTATTGTATGGCCTTGCCTTACAATATAAAGCGCCTTGGGGCAACTGTTTGTTGTGATTTGGCGCTATATAAAAAAATTGATTGATTGATAAAAAGCTGACAGCATGTCATATCACTGCAACGCTCTGGGATATATAATGCTATTAGCGTCTCTGCAGATGTTTCCCAACTCTATTACATTTCATCCATTTAGCACTTGAGGTTTTATGACCTAACGCCCCTCACATCTTGGGAGGCATATCGACAGTCTGCATGCTGTACACAGCAGGTACATTTTAATTGAAAAAACCCTCGCCTTGACTCACACATGGCATTCGCTGGTCCGTTCGGATTATAAATAAAGTACTTCCTAGCCAGCCGCTACTACGTAGTAAGTAAAATGTGATGCTTACTACCTGACATGAGCACCACATGAACTGCGAAAATAAGGGCTCCAGTGAGCGCGTTGTGATCTATAAACATAAAAGGCAATCTATGTATGTATGTATGTATGTATGTATGCGGCACGGTTTGTGTTCACTATGCACAGCCGCAGTAATTAAGCAATCAACACCAATCTTGGTATGGTGACTGGGGGCACCAAGGGGGAGGTCACTGGGGCCCTTAGGTTGAAAGCGTACATACGCAAAAACTAGAGGTGTAACGATAGACAAAAATCAGGTTTTGGTACGTACCTCGGTTCTGAGGTCAGGTTCGGTTCATTTTCGGTACAGTATGGGAACAAAATGCAAAACCTACATTTGCTTGTTGTTTAAACCAACAATTTATTGTAACATTAAACAGCTTTTAACAAAACCTTTCCACAAGTAAACAGCAGCACCACTGTTCCAGCATGAAGCCCTGTTCAATTTTATTCAACCTTCATATTTTTTGCCAGAAAAATTAATTTGAACAAAACTGTCACTCTCTATAAGGAGTTTTTTTTTTTAAGAGAACTGATGTTACAGACGCCCTTTTGTACAATTTATTTTATTTTCTATCTCTTTCTATAAACTGTTTTTTTAATGTTTGTTAATATATCTTTTTAAATAACGTTTTGAAAACAAAAACATTGTGGGAGAGGCAAAAAAGTGAGTAAAACCACCTTTAAAATATTTAGAACCACAAATAAACTTGATTCTTGGTTTGTTTATTTATTTTGCCATTAAAATTGGCCATCATTTATTAAAATAAAATAATTTCTCAAGGCCAGGGCTTCTCAAAGTCTGGGGACTATTTAATCACAGTGCAGCAAACGAGGTCAGTGGACTGAACAAGTGAGTGACTGAGGGGGATTGTAGATATCCCTCCGCTCAGCGCTTTCAGGCTGCTGCAGGCAGCACTGCAAGAGGGGGGGAGACCCGCTGCCGCTTGGTGACAGCAGAGACTTTCACTTACATTCGCCAAACATCAGAAAAGTCTCCGGTTATGCCAGAAAAAGTAGCTAGATTTGTCGCTAGTTGCTTAGAGAAAATAAGTTGTCAAGAAGGTTTGGAAAGTCGCCAGATTTAGAGATTTAGCGAGAAGTTTGGAACATTGAATGTAAACACACGCAACACGAACTAACCTGTGCACAGCCCTGTACTGAACCAAACGTCCAGTACTGAAATGGTTCAATATAAATACATGTACCGTTACACCCTTAGCGAACACACACACACACACACACACACACACACACACACACACACACACACACACACACACACACACACACACACACACACACACACACACACCCTTTTATTATATGGATGGTGTTTACAAGATGATATTATTAATGGTTGATTATGAACTATTTGAAAAATTGTCCTAAATTTAATTTAGTTTTCTGAGCTCACTAAGTGAATCCACACTTATCAAATAATGGATTTTCCAACTTTACTGTAACATGAATACATCATTAAATGCTATGTAAACAACAAATGTGTAACCTCAAAAACACATTTTTTGTGCAGTTTTTTTTAAGTATCCATCACTGTGTTTAGTAACACACTACAGTGACTGATAATGGAAACATATTTTGGTTGATTTCCACACACTAAATTCCATGTACACAGTGTTAGAAACACTCTGACCATACTCCTCCTCTCATCACCCCTGAGTGAAGACAATAAACAATCATCAAAGACAGAAAGCAGATGAAATGTATCATTTCTTTCTGTCCACTTCATGCTCAGGAAGAAGTATCAGGACTCTTCATCGTGGTTGGCGAGACAGAACACTTTAGAAACAGATTTCTCAAGTCAGAGACTATAGAAATGATCCTTGAAAGTATAGTCTTAACCTGATGATGCTCCTGCTGCAGGACTTGAACCACCGATGAACCCTGCTTTGTTATGGTACCGAATCCCCCTCCCCCAGACATATTTAACTGAGTTTAAGAAACAAATTGAACCATCAACAAGACAGAAATATTATTATTTATATACACGTTACACAGTCAAACACAGCTCTGATTTATTTCTACAGGTCTGACTTGGACTTCCTTCCTCTTCCCTTCCATATTTGCACCATGATCATCAGACTGCCCCCTACAGTCTCCAAAGGAGATGTTGAGCTCTCCGAGTCTCAAGGAACCCCATGAAATGCTTATTTTTTTCTGGGACATCCTCAACTGCAACAACTTGAATTATGATTGATAGTTGCTCTTCGTGGCTCCAGTGAGCGCGTTGTGATCTATAACTATAAAAGGCAATCTATGTATGTATGTACAAGGTCTGTGAGAAAACATTCCGACCTTTTTATTTTTTTCAGAAACTTTAGGGATTTGAATCACGTGTGATTGCATCAGCCAACCTTGAACCTTAGTGCGCATGCGTGAGTTTTGTCCCACCTGTCGGTTGCGTCATTCGCCTGTGAGCAGCCTTTGTGTGAGGAGTGGTGCTGTGTGCTCGGCGGATTTTTATTGCAAGGAAAATGGCGGAACGATTGGAGCAACGCCATTGCAACAAATTTTGCCATAAACTTGGCGACAGCCAAGTGGAAACCATTCGAAAAATAAAGACAGCTTTCGGGGATGAAGCTATGGGCGCCACACAAATTAAGGAGTGGTACAACCGGTTTAAAGACGGACGTGTAACGTGCAGAGCGAGCCGTGCTCCGGCCGACCATCGACGTGCCGAAATGACGAGATCATTTCCAATGTGAATGCTGTGGTGATGCGGAACCATCGAGTGACCATCCAAGAAATTGCGGAGGAAGTGGACATTAGTACTTTTTCGGCACATTCCATTGTTACAGAAGATTTGGGCATGAAGCGAGTGGCTGCGAAGTTCGTGCCGAGGTTGCTGACGGCGGACCAAAAGCACCTCCGTGTTGAAGTCTCATAGGATATGCTGGACTCCATTCACACTGATCCCAGCTTTATGGACACTATTATCACCGGTGATGAGTCCTGGGTGTACAGGTACGACCCGGAAACCAAATTCCAGTCGTCACAGTGGAAGCATTCCACGTCGCCACGACCGAAGAAGGTGCGCCAAGTGCGCAGAAATGTGAAGGTAATGCTGACTGTTTTTTTTTACTCCTGCGGTGTGGTACACCATGAGTACGCACCACATGGTCAAACAATAAAGAAGGAGTATTACAGGGATGTCCTCCGTTGCCCCCGTAATGCTGTACAGCGCAAGAGACCGGGAGTTGTGAGCCACAGGAAATTGGCACCTCCACCACAACAATGCTCCAGCACATTCGTTGAACTTAATTTGGACTTTTTTGTGTTAAAACCAAACTCCTGTGGTTCCACAGGCTCCATACTCTCCTGACATGGCCCCTTGCGACTTCTGGCTGTTCCCAAAAATTAAAACACCATTAAAAGGAACGCGTTTTGAGACGAGGGAGGACATCATGGCTGCAACGACGGTGGAGCTGCACTCCATCCCAAAAGAGGCTTTTTTGGAATGCTTCCAACAGTGGCGACACCGCTGGGAGAAGTGTGTGGAGTCCCAAGGAGACTACTTCGAGGGTGATTAGGTTTCCAACCATCCAGGTAAGCCAGTTTTTTTTCCCTGGCCAAAGGTTGGATACTTTTCTAACAGACCTACAGACCAGTATGTATGAATGTATGTATGTACGAGGTCTGTCCAAAAAGTATTGGACCTTTATATATTTTGCAAAAACCATATGGATTTGAATCACGTGTGATTGCATCAGCCAAGCTTGAACCTTCGTGCGCATACGTGAGTTTTTTCACACCTGTCGGTTGCGTCATTCGCCTATGAGCAGGCTTTGTGTGAGCAGTGATCCACCCCTCTCATCGGATTTTTATTGCGAATAAATGTCTGAACGATTTGGAGCTTTGCTGCATCAAATTTTTCCAGAAACTGTAAGAGACCTCCAGCTGGACACCATTCGGAAAATTTAGATGGCTTTCAGCGACGATTTTGTGGGGATTACACAGATTAAGGAGTGCTCTAGCCGGTTTAAAGACCGCCCAGAGCGTCTGAGAGCATGGCGCACTCCGAGCGCTGATCGACAGGCTCAAACCCCGCTGAAACAACCAGATCATTTCCAACATGAAGGCTTTGATGATCCGGGACGTCGTCTAACTTTCAAAAAAAGGCAGAAGGCGTGGTCATCAGCACTTTTTCGGCACATTTTACTGTCACAGGAGTTTTTTTCATGGAAAGAGAAGTGGAGGATTGCGCCACCATGCCGCTCATGGCGCGGGACAAAACCACCTCCGCGTTGGTCTCACAGGACGGCTTTCAGGTGGCTTTCAGACGGCTTCCGGTTGCTTTTCAGTCGTGTGAGTATGCGAGAAATTGTGCATGAGCTGGACATGCCCCAACATGTCCTGTGAGGCTTCATCACAGCGTTGCTTTGCGTCATGCGTCTCGGCCGCGACGCGCGGAGTTACTCCGCACGTCTGTCTCAATGTGCCGAAACAGTGCTGATATCCACGTCTTCCGAAGTCTTTCAGAAGTCTTTCAGAAAGCGCTGTAACTAGGTTTAAGGATATGATTCCTTCTTTATGTTCTCTAATGCCATATACCAACACAGTGCAGAGTAGCTACCTAAACTCTGTAAGTGAGATAGAGTATCTCGTCAATAGTTTTACATCCTCATTGAAGACAACTTTGGATGCTGTAGCTCCTCTGAAAAAGAGAGCTTTAAATCAGAAGTGCCTGACTCCGTTGTATAACTCACAAACTCGCAGCTTAAAGCAGATAACCCGTAAGTTGGAGAGGAAATGGCGTCTCACTAATTTAGAAGATCTTCACTTAGCCTGGAAAAAGAGTCTGTTGCTCTATAAAAAAAGCCCTCCGTAAAGCTTGGACATCTTACTACTCATTGAAGAACAACCCCAGGTTTCTTTTCAGCACTGTAGCCAGGCTGACAAAGAGTCAGAGCTCTATTGAGCCGAGTATTCCTTTAACTTTAACTAGTAATGATTTCATTACTTTCTTTGCTAATAAAATTTTAACTAATAGAGAAAAAAATTACTCATAACCATCTCAAAGATGTATCGTTATCTTTGGCTGCTTTCAGTGATGCCGGTATTTGGTTAGACTCTTTCTCTCCGATTGTTCTGTCTGAGTTATTTTCATTAGTTACTTCCTCCAAACCATCAACATGTCTATCAGACCCCATTCCTACCAGGCTGCTCAAGGAAGCCCTACCATTAATTAACGCTTCGATCTTAAATATGATCAATCTATCTTTATTAGTTGGCTATGTACCACAGGCTTTTAAGGTGGCAGTAATTAAACCATTAGTTAAAAAGCCATCACTTGACCCAGCTATCTTAGCTAATTATAGGCCAATCTCCAACCTTCCTTTTCTCTCAAAAATTCTTGAAAAAGTAGTTGTAAAACAGCTAACTGATCATCTGCAGAGGAATGGTCTATTTGAAGAGTTTCAGTCAGGTTTTAGAATTCATTATAGTACAGAAACAGCATTAATGAAGGTTACAAATGATCTTCTTATGGCCTCAGACAGTGGACTCATCTCTGTGCTTGTTCTGTTAGACCTCAGTGCTGCTTTTGATACTGTTGACCATAAAATTTGATTACAGAGATTAGAGCATGCCATAGGTATTAAAGGCACTGTGCTGCGGTGGTTTGAATCATATTTATCTAATAGATTACAATTTGTTCATGTAAATGGGGAATCTTCGTCACAGAATAAGGTTAATTATGGAGTTCCACAAGGTTCTGTGCTAGGACCAATTTTATTCACTTTATACATGTTTCCCTTAGGCAGTATTATTAGACGGCATTGCTTAAATTTTCATTGTTACGCAGATGATACCCAGGTTAATCTATCCATGAAGCCAGAGGACACACACCAATTAGCTAAACTGCAGGATTGTCTTACAGACATAAAGACATGGATGACCTCTAATTTCCTGCTTTTAAACTCAGATAAAACTGAAGTTATTGTACTTGGCCCCACAAATCTTAGAAACATGGTGTCTAACCAAATCCTTACTCTGGATGGCATTACCCTGACCTCTAGTAATACTGTGAGAAATCTTGGAGTCATTTTTGATCAGGATATGTCATTCAATGCGCATATTAAACAAATATGTAGGACTGCTTTTTTGCATTTGCGCAATATCTCTAAAATTAGAAAGGTCTTGTCTCAGAGTGATGCTGAAAAACTAATTCATGCATTTATTTCCTCTAGGCTGGACTATTGTAATTCATTATTATCAGGTTGTCCTAAAAGTTCCCTGAAAAGCCTTCAGTTAATTCAAAATGCTGCAGCTATAGTGTTAACAGGGACTAGAAGGAGAGAGCATATCTCACCCATATTGGCCTCTCTTCATTGGCTTCCTGTTAATTCTAGAATAGAATTTAAAATTCTTCTTCTTACTTATAAGGTTTTGAATAATCAGGTCCCATCTTATCTTAGGGACCTCATAGTACCATATCACCCCAATAGAGCGCTTCGCTCTCAGACTGCAGGCTTACTTGTAGTTCCTAGGGTTTGTAAGAGTAGAATGGGAGGCAGAGCCTTCAGCTTTCAGGCTCCTCTCCTGTGGAACCAGCTCCCAATTCAGATCAGGGAGACAGACACCCTCTCTACTTTTAAGATTAGGCTTAAAACTTTCCTTTTTGCTAAAGCTTATAGTTAGGGCTGGATCAGGTGACCCTGAACCATCCCTTAGTTATGCTGCTATAGACTTAGACTGCTGGGGGGTTCCCATGATGCACTGAGTGTTTCTTTCTCTTTTTACTCTGTATGCACCACTCTGCATTTAATCATTAGTGATTGATCTCTGCTCCCCTCCACAGCATGTCTTTTTCCTGGTTCTCTCCCTCAGCCCCAACCAGCCCCAGCAGAAGACTGCCCCTCCCTGAGCCTGGTTCTGCTGGAGGTTTCTTCCTGTTAAAAGGGAGTTTTTCCTTCCCACTGTTGCCAAGTGCTTGCTCACAGGGGTCATTTTGACCGTTGGGGTTTTTCCGTAATTATTGTATGGCTTTGCCTTACAATATAAGGCGCCTTGGGGCAACTGTTTGTTGTGATTTGGCGCTATATAAATAAAATTGATTTGATTTGATTTGATTCCGCAATTCCTGTGCTAGTCAGACGACATACCGGATCAAGACAACGTCCAGTTGAGAAATCAATGGCACATTCCACTGTTACAGGAGTTTTTGTCATGGAAAGAGGAGCGGAGGAACGCCGCGCGTCGCGGTGGAGCCGCATGGCGCAAAGCAACGCCATGATGAAGCCTCACAGGACATGTTGGGGCATGTCCAGCTCATGCACAATTTCTCGGATACTCACATGACTGAAAAGCAACCAGAAGCTGTCTGAACCATCTGAAAGCTGTCCTGTGAGTCCAACATGGAGGTGGTTTTGTCCTGCGCCATGAGCGGCATGGTGGCGCAATCCTCCGCTTCTCTTTCCATGAAAATACCTCCTGTAACAGTAGAATGTGCCGAAAAAGTGCTGATGTCCACGCCTTCTGCCTTTTTTGTGAAAGTTAGATGACGTCCCGGATCAAATGAAATGAAATGAAATAAGCAGAGCACGGTACAAAGGCTAACTGAATTTAATACATAACAGTGATACAAAAAATAACAAAAGAAAGTGCGGTCTGGCGTGGTGCGCTCCCAGCAGTGCTAACGGTCCGGAGCCAGAAGCTGTTCGGACCCAAGGACCCCGCCGACACCCCCCAGGTGGCCGCAACAAACCGAGTCTGTGAAAGAAGGAACCATTATGTGAGTCCACACTCTACACACAGAGAGAACACTTAAAGGTGTACAAACAGCAAACACTTCCTGGCTTGATTACTAATCAGCTTCCCAACCTGCAGGCATGGAACATCCAGTTCACAAAACTCCACTGCAGTGGAAGCCGATACATGACTAACATACAGCTCAATATAAAAAGGTGTGAGGGACACCACATTTACTGACTGTATAAATGTTAGTCACAAAATCTAACGTACCTCAGGAAGTGTGCTGACGAGCGTGAGACCTCACCCCCTCCTCTTTCACAGACCGTGCATCAAACCCTGGACGTTCTCTGCATCCACTGATGATGAGATGGCTCCCGAGACGACGATCTCACCCGTCTGGTCACAAGGTCGAGTCTCTGGCAAATACACACTGTATACTCCAGTCTTAAATGCCACCATGTTCCAATCCATATAGATGCACCTCAGCTGTGAGTCCTGACGAGCCGCAGGTGATCAGGGTGAGGTCCTGATAACCTCAGCAACACAGCCACTCAGTCCCAAATGCAAGCCACCTGGAAGGAAAAACAAAAGACAGAAACAAAAAGGCAGCCAGGCCCCCCAGCCATACAACAGTACCCCACCCTCACGGGAAGCCTCCCGGCGACCACACAAACCTGACCCAGGAGAAACACCCCCCTCCAGGGACCATGGCTGGAAACCGCATCTGCATTCGTCTTCCAACAGAATGGTTGATGTCCTCTCCTCTGGCTGCATCCTTGCCTTTGTTTCAGTCAGTCACTTAGCACAGGTGTGGCCAGGAGTTCTTAAACCTGTGCGGTCAGCCTTTATCCAACCATGTGCGGTCATTAGTCATAAAACAAAAAAGACAAACACAAACAACCAAACCACCCCCCCCCCCCTCCCCAGGGGACCGTCCTATCAAACCCCGGGATGAGGAGAAAAGAAAAACCCCAAACTTAATCTTACAAATAAAAGCGCTAAAACACCCCCCCCCCCCCCCAAACGACATGTAGGGACCAACACCCCCCAGAGGACTTCCCGCCAGCTCCAGGAGTAATAACCACAGCCGAGGTCCCTCTGGGATCCAACGTCACCCACGGGGACTCCCAGCGCCTCCCAGAGGACCACTCGTCAACCCCAGGAGACGCCTCCCCTCACGACCAACGGACCCAGCCCCGGCCGTCTATGGCTAGATGGACCCACAGCCCTTTCCCCCCCAGAGGACACCACAGTCAAACCCTGAGGGCGGAAACTGGGGGGAAAACCCCCCCCCCCCCCAGGTGCAGAGGTTACCTGGGAAACGCCCAGCATAACCACACTGCACCACTCCAGCAACGCCGACACTACGGCTCACACGGCTGGAGCCAGAGGAGAAGAGAGGGAACAAAAAGAAAATACCCCAAACCCCCCCTCCCCTCCCGGGTGCAGAGGTTACCTGGGAAACGCCCAGCACAACCTAACTGCACCACTCCAGCAACGCCGACACTACGGCTCACACGGCTGGAGTCAGAGGAGAAGAGAGGGCATAACAAAAAACAAAACAAAAAAAAAGAAAGAAAAAACAACAACCCAAATACCGTCGCCAGTCACACTCCACCACGACCCACGGATAAGGCACAACACAGGAACACGGCTGCAAGAGAGCACGAATCAGTATTCAGTAATGGGTCTCAAACACGCACCATCCGGGCGGAGAGCACCCGCAACTGATCCGGATAACTTCTGAACGTCTGCTGCCGCCTTCCCGGCGCGTTACCGTCTCTGCTACCGCTGGGTCCGTGATGTTTGGCCAGAGACTACTGTTATGTGTCGGACGCAGCTCGGAGAACCGACCAGCGTTTGAAGGACCCAGTATGAAATAAGCAGAGCACGGTACAAAGGCTAACTGAATTTAATACATAACAGTGATACAAAAAATAACAAAAGAAAGTGCGGTCTGGCGTGGTGCGGTCTGGCATGGTGCGCTCCCAGCAGCGCTAACGGTCCGGAGCCAGAAGCTGTTCGGACCCAAGGACCCCGCCGACACCCCCCAGGTGGCCGCAACAAACCGAGTCTGTGAAAGAAGGAACCATTATGTGAGTCCACACTCTACACACAGAGAGACCACTCAAAGGTGTACAAACAGCAAACACTTCCTGGCTTGATTACTAATCAGCTTCCCAACCTGCAGGCATGGAACATCCAGTTCACAAAACTCCACTGCAGTGGAAGCCAATACATGACTAACATACAGCTCAATATAAAAAGGTGTGAGGGACACCACATTTACTGACTGTATAAATGTTAGTCACAAAATCTAACGTACCTCAGGAAGTGTGCTGACGAGCGTGAGACCTCACCCCCTCCTCTTTCACAGACCGTGCATCAAACCCTGGACGTTCTCTGCATCCACTGATGATGAGATGGCTCCCGAGACGACGATCTCACCCGTCTGGGCGAATACACACTGTATACTCCAGTCTTAAATGCCACCATGTTCCAATCCATATAGATGCACCTCAGCTGTGAGTCCTGACGAGCCGCAGGTGATCAGGGTGAGGTCCTAATAACCTCAGCAACACAGCCACTCAGTCCCAAATGCAAGCCACCTGGAAGGAAAAACAAAAGACAGAAACAAAAAGGCAGCCAGGCCCCCCAGCCATACAACATTAACAAGAGTGACATGAAATATACAATGACAATAAAAACCATAATAATACCTAAAATCCATAATAATACCAAACGTACCAATCTTTAAAAACATTGACACTGGACGAGTTAATGACATGGTTCAGTAAACTGTTCCACAAGGTGACAATTCTGTTGCTAAAAAAAATCTTTCTGATGTTCAATCTTGACCTAATAACCTTTAACAGAGTCAAGTGGCCTCTCAGAGCAGTGTAATCTGTAAACTGGAAAAATTGATTCTTATCAGCATTTTCGTGGCAGTTTAATACTTTATAAGCTTCAATAACTTTCTCAAAGTCTGGGGACTTGAGCCACACTTGCACACAATAAACACAAAAACAGGCTTCTTGTCAAAACTTACTAATTTGTTCAAAAATATTGGTCCAATCACCTTGCTGTTTTCAAGACATGAATCATCTTGAAAAAATTAATAAGTACACCAAAAGGACCAGAGAGGCTGCTCCCCTTTTATTATATGGATGGTCTTTACAAGATGATATTGTTAACAATTAATTATGAACTATTTAAAAAAATTGTGCTAAATTTAATCTTGTTTTCTGGGCTCACTAACTGAATCCACACTTTTCAGTTAATGGATTTTCCAACTTTACCGCCTACATGAATCCAGCATTAAACACCATGCAAACAATAGATGCAACCTCAAAAACAAGTTTTTTGTCTGTTTGCTTTTTTTGTCTGATTTTGTGGTGAATAACACTTACGTAAAATGTATTTGTCAAGAAAAAGTTTTGGTGAGTTACATGCACTGAATTCCATGTATGCAACATTTGAACCACTCTGAACATATTCCTCCTTTCTTTATTTCCTAGCAGAAATAATAAACAATCATCAATGACAGAAAGCCAATGAAACAAATCTTTTGTTTGTGTCTGTTTTACGCTTAGAAAGAAGCATAGAACAGAAAACTTCATGAGACCAAAGACTTCAGAAACACATTTGTGAAGTGAAAGACGACAGAAATGATTGAAAAGCCACCGAAAGCCATCTGAATCTTCCGAATGGTGGAAGAGCTGGGCATGTCACAACATGTCCTGTGAGGCTTCAACACGGTGGAGCTTTTGCTGCGCCATCAGCTTCGTGCCAAAGCCATCGGCATGAATTTCGCTGCAACTCTTTTCATGGCAAAATCTTCTGTCACACTGGAATGTGCCAAAAAAGTGCTGATGTCCACCTCTTCCACATTTTCTCGGACAGTCACACGACGGTCCCACATCACCACAGAGTTCACTTTGGAAATGATCTGGTCATTTCTGCATGTTGATGGCCGACCGGAGAGCGGCTCGCTCTCCACCGTTGTGCGGCCGTCTTTAAACCGGTTGTACCGCTCCTTAAACTGTGTGATGCCCATAGGATCGTCACCAAAAGCCGTCTAAAAATCCGAACGGTTTCTACCTGGCTGTCGCCCAGTTTCTGACAAAATTTGATGCAGTCGCGCTGCTCCAGTCATTCCGCCATTTCCTTGCAAAGAAAAAACAACAAGAGACTCCACCCATCCTAACACAAAGGCTGCTTACCAGCAAATGACGCAACAGACAGGTGTGAAAAAATTCACGCATGCGCACGAAGGTTCAAGGTTGGCTCATGCAAGCACACGTGTTTCAAATCCATCAGGTTTTTGAAAAAAAATAAAAAGGTGGGATACTTTTCTAACAGACCTCGTATATATATATATATATATGGTTACAGATTTTTTGGTTTTCACCACTTTCGTCCCTGAATATGTCAATCATGAGTCACTTTTGTGCAGATTAAAGTCACTAACTGGGACTCCTGTCTTGTTGCAAGAATGAAATGAGAATTGTCCTCCGTTCTGTTCACACAGCTCCAAAAGCTGCTAGGCTCTCTGCTGAGTCAAATTAGAACAATAGAGTCCACTCGGAATTAATAAATTCAAAACCCCACTGAAATCATTTGACACCCCTTTCAAAATGTAATACAAACAAACTACAATCGATCAAAATGTTTTTTTCCTCCCAGAGATATGGAGAGACATTCATGCCAAAATGTCTGAAAGGAAATGCTTTTGACAAAAACTACAGATTTTATTCATTTTTATTTATGTCCAGAAATCAAGGATCCAGTGACCGATTTTGTATTTATTTACTTTAAGACTCAATAAAATGTTGTTGACAGAAAACCTGTAATGCCTACTTTTTGTTATATGGCTGGGGGGGCCTGGCTGCCGGTTTGTTTGTCTTTTGGTTTCCTCCCAGGTGGCTTGCGTTTGGGACTGAGTGGCTGTGTTGCTGAGGCTGTCAGGACCTCACCCTGATCACCTGCGACTCGTCAGGACTCACAGCTGTGGTGCATCTGGATGGATTGGAACATGTTGGCATTTAAGACTGGAGTGCACAGTGTGTATTTGCCAGAGACTCGACCTTGTGACCAGACGGGTGAGATCGTCGTCTCGGGAGCCATCTCATCAGCAGCGGATGCTGAGAACGTCCAGGTTTGATGCACAGTCTGTGAAAGAGGAGGGGGTGAGGTCTCACGCTCGTCAGCACACTTCCTGAGGTACGTTAGATTTTGTGACTAACAGTTATACAGTCAGTAAATGTGGTGTCCCTCACACCTTATTGTATTGAGCTGTTTGTTAGTCATGTATCAGCTTCCACTGCGGTGGAGTTTTGTGAACTGGATGTTCCATGCCTGCAGGTTGGGAAGCTGATCAGTAATCAAGCTAGGAAGTGTTTGCTGTTTGTACACATTTAAGTGTTCTGTGTGTAGAGTGTGGACTCACATAATGGTTCCTTCTTTCACAGACTCGGTTGTTGCGGCCACCTGGGGGGTGTCGGCGGGGTCCTTGGGTCCGAAACAGCTTCTGGCTCCGGACCGTTAGCGCTGCTGGGAGCGCACCACGCCAGGCCGCACCTTTTTGTTATATTATCACTGTTATGTATTAAATTCAGTTAGCCTTTGAACCGTGCTCTGCTTATTTCATACTGGGTCCTTCAAACGCTGGTCGGTTCTCCGAGCTGCGTCCGACACATAACACTTTTAGTACACAGAAAATTCACAATGAATGGGAAGAAAAGTGTTTGGGGCCAAAAAATAAACATAAAACAGTATTTACATAGATTAGAATACATACTAAGTTAACTATGAGTTGAAAAACAATATCGTATGATAACTATTGTTTTTTTTGTTTATGTTTTTAGTTCAGAGTGACAGCTGCTCACAATGAAAACCATCCTCAACAAAAGAAAATGAGCTGATACAAATCAGTCAGTGATAAATATTGGCAACTTGCAAAGCAATTTTAAATGCAATTATCATTATCATCTGACCTGAAAATCAACAGAGTTATTGTAGTCAGGCCCCAAAATATACATATTTGCTGACATTAGTGTATATGCACATTTTATCACGCTCACAAACTGTGGTTAAAAAAAAAAGAAACTTCTGGTGATCTTGACCCACAAAGTAAATGTGGCTGTTGGAGTCGAGTGATCCAACATACGAGGTCTGTTAGAAAAGTATCCAACCTTTTTATTTTTTTAAAAAACCATATGGATTTGAATCACGTGTGATTGCATCAGCCAAGCTTGAACCTTCGTGCGCATGCGTGAGTTTTTTCATGCCTGTCGGTTGCGTCATTCGCCTGTGAGCAGGCTTTGTGTGAGCACTGGTCCACCCCTCTCGTCATTTTTTTATTACGAATAAATGTCTGAACGATTTGGAGCTTTGCTGCATTAGTTTTTTCCCAGAAACTGTGAGAGACCTCCAGGTGGACACCGTTCGGAAATTTAATATGGCTTTCAGGGACGATTTTATGGGGATTACACAGATTAAGGAGTGATCCAGACGGTTTAAAGACTGCCCACAACTGCTGAGAGCGCACCGCGCTCCGAGCGCCGATCGACAGGCTCAAACAACCAGATCATTTCCAACATGAAGGCTTTGTTGATCCGGGATGTTGTCTGACTTTCACAAAAAGGCAGAAGGCGTGGATATCAGCACTTTTTCGGCACATTCGACTGTTACAGGAGTTTTTTCATGGAAAGAAAAGTGGAGGGATGCGCCACGGAGCCGTTCATTACGCGGCACAAAACCACCTCCGTGTTGGTCTCACAGGACGGCTTTCAGGTGGATTTCAGACGGCTGTCGGTTGCTTTTCAGTCGTGTGATTATCCGAGAAATTGAGCATGAGCTGGACATGCCCCAACATGTGCTGTGAGGCTTCATCACGGCGTTGCTTGTGGCTCCACCGCAACGCGCGGAATTCTGCTCCTCTTTCCATGACAAAAACTCCTGTAACAGTGGACAGTAACATGTGCCGTTCATTTCTAAACTGGACGCTGTCTTGATCCGGTATGTCATCTGACTAGCACAGGAATTGTGAAACGACGTGGACATCAGCACTTTTTCAGCACATTGAGAGAGACGTGCGGAGGAGTTCCGCGCATCGCGGTGGAGCCGCTTGGCGCAAAGCAATGCCCTGATGAAGCCTCACAGGACATGTTGGGGCATGTCCACCTCATGCTCATTTTCTCGGATAATCACACAACTGAAAAGCAACCGACAGCCATCTGAAATCCACCTGAAAGCCGTCCTGTGAGACCAACATGGAGGTGGTTTTGTGCCGCATAATGAACGGCTCTATGGCGTGTCCCTCCGCTTTTCTTTCCATGAAAAAAACTCCTGTAACAGTGAAATGTGCCGAAAAAGTGCTGATGTCCACGCCTTCTGCCTTTTTGTGAAAGTCAGACGACGTCCCGGATCAACAAAGCCTTCACGTTGGAAATGATCTGATTGTTTGAGCCTGTCGATCGGCGCTCGGAACGCGGCGTGCTCTCAGCAGTTGTGGGCAGTCTTTAAACCGTCTGGATCACTCCTTAATCTGTGTAATCCCCATAAAATCGTCCCTGAAAGCCATATTAATTTTCCGAACGGTGTCCACCTGGAGGTCTCTCACAGTTTCTGGAAAAAAAATTGATGCAGCAAAGCTCCAAATCGTTCAGACATTTATTCGCAATAAAGAAACGACGAGAGGGGTGGACCAGTGCTCACACAAAGCCTGCTCACAGGCGAATGACGCAACCGACAGGAGTGAAAAAACTCACGCATGCGCACGAAGGTTCAAGCTTGGCTGATGCAATCACACATGATTCAAATCCATATGGTTTTTGAAAAAAATAAAAAGGTCGGATACTTTTCTAACAGACCTCGTAATGTACATAAGCAGTTTGGTGACAGGGAGTTACATACAGCAGAAGTGTTCACGGTCACATTAGTAAATAGAAGTTTATTCTACTTCTACGATCATATGTGAGGTGAACGTACTTTACAATAAAACATTTAAAAACCCGATGAGTCATTTGTTTATTTAGAACACAAACACTGCTTCTTGCACATGGGTACACAGTGCAAGCAGCTGCGCGATGTGGTTACACATATGGTTACACATCAAAAATAAAAAAATACACGCCACCTATGGCATTTGAACCTGCACTTTCCAAAAGCCCTGATTGTCAACCAGAAAGTTTACCACTAAGCTACCATCACTGTGCAGTAAAATGTGATGGAAAATGCCTGATATCAAGAATGACATGGATGTATTTAAGAAAAAATAAAACCACACACCATGTAAAAACACATTTTATTGAATCCCTCTTATCAAGCGGACAATACAAATATGATCCCTCTGTTCCTCTGTAGATGATCCATGGTCACAGACGTACAGTCATGAAATGACATGAATGAGAAGCAGGGTGCTGTTATCATGTCCATATCTGGTGGCGGCATGTCCAGCTGGCTGTGCGCGCATGTCCTGCCTGAAACGCATGTCTTGTGGATGGTGCAAGAGAGATAGCGGACATCAGAAATCTCTGTTTGCACTTGTTTGTAAGTGCTTTCTGCATTTACTGTGTTGCCTTAATTTTTGTGTTGTGGAAAACATTTAGAATGAATCCACAACACGCACACGGGTGATTCTTTAACTACGGGCACTATTGGCCTTGTAAATGTAATTTCAACCACACCATTGCCTTACAATATAAAGCGCCTTGGGGCAACTGTTTGTTGTGATTTGGCGCTTTATACATGTGCTCTGATGTCACTGTTTATCTCCATAGAAACTACCCAAACAATCTTTCATACAAACTGTTTAAAGGGACATTACAGTGTTGTGGTGGAAATTACGGCAATAGTGTGGGACAACTACATTTTGTTTAAAAAAATTACAACAGTTGTATGACATTGAATACCCAAATTATGTTTTGATTATTTTACTGATATTTTATTGAGATATTTTAAAACATTAGAAAAAACATTTCTTTACCATTCATTTTTATCATTGAAAATCAAAAGTCTGGGTGTGGGACAAGCACAAAATGGCAATATTTGCCGACGATGCTGAAAAAAGGTGAAAAAGTCATCATAGACTACTAGAACAAATTTCTTAACACACTTTCATTGTAAAGATAACTATAAAAGTGTGAAATTTCCCCTTTTTTCTGTTTTTCATACAATATGATCAAAGGACATAATAAGTGCCCGTAGTCTAAGAATCACCCACATGCGTGTACACACACGCACACACACACACACACAAAATTACATTATTCTCTCTACTCAGTTAGGTTTATTTTACTTAAGATGATATTATGAGTCCAGGGAAATGAAATAATTCCCTCAAAATAATTGAGTTGATTAAACTGATCAGGTTTTGTCTAAAGTAAGAATGAAATAAGTGACCTGTTGGTTCCTTGAAAAATGCACAAAACAGTGAATGTAGTCAAACATTTTATGTTATAAAGAAAATTTATTCAAAACTATATTTACAGATAGTAAAAAAATTAAATAGATTTGGAGATGACTCTGCAGGCTGCTGAGGGTCAGTGCTGAGGTGTCTTGACCTTTTTAACCTGCACAATAAATAAATAAACACATTCAGACTTTCTGTATGATGCCAGCTGCTAAAAACAAGAGTCACGTGTTCGATCTGATTGTTTCCTCACCTTCCTGTTGGGCTTCCACGTCGGGTGGAGCTCGTAATGTCGCCGGCTCTCGATTCAGGCCAGTTCGAAATATTCTTCTTTCTCTGTTGCAGAGAGCGAATGCCACTGCAAACACAAGACAACACACTGTCAGTTCACGCACTCACTGACACAATGATAAGATTGTGCACGTGAGGAGTGTGCACACTCACCATCTGTCCCAGAATCTTATTCACGATGGCACAGTCTTTCACCTTCTGCTGTGCCACCACAAATGGGTGCTGCTTCTGTCTCAACACCATGAAGGCATTTGGGGGCTTTTTTACATAGGGTTTGGGATCAGCAGAAGTACTGGGAGGGGCGCTGTGTTCTGGAGGAACAGGAACACAGGCGGGATGAGCAGGAATGCTAGGAGGGGTGCTGGGTTTTGGAGGATCAGTAACAAAGGCGGGACGAGCAGGAGTGGAGGAAGTCAGATAAAATGTGGGATGGACAAAAGTCAATAAAATGTTTTCAGCAGCAGGAGTGTTGAGCGCCTGGTACTGAGGGTTTCCAAGGTCCATGATCAGGAGATCATCCTTGTTGGGTATTTTCTCCTCCAAACATTCTTAAAACCTTGATAAGACAAACAGAGTCAAGAAACACCAGTGAGACAGAAAGTCAAATTTATGACGCGCGGAGTGCAGTCAGGCTGTACACCAAGGCTACACTAAAGTCTGGCCTGTGCTCCCGCTCTTTTTATTAGAGATGCCCTCATTACATCATAAAACTTGTCCTGGGGGGGGGGGGGGGGGACAACGCGAGACAAGTTTCTTCCCGTAACATAAACACATACGTCAATAAGCGCAGCTGTAAGGAAAAACAGTTTCTTTCTTTTACTCTTATCGTCGAAGGTCAGCACATCTCGTTCGTCTGTTGCAGTTATCAGCTGTTGTGCATCTGCCTGGAGTGTCCTGGTCTTCACACTAAGCATCACATCACAACAGTCAAAACAACCTTCAGGTCTATTACTCCCAGTTCATGACTGACCCCGTCATGCTTCACTCCCAGTCGTTAGCGGCTACAAAAACAAGTTGTATAATAATAATAAGTACATCCAGCTCTTCATTCCCAGTTCAGATTGACCCCAGCATGCTAAAACAAGGTTGAATAACACGTACATTCTTAGGGTTACTTTTAAGACAGGTGCATAACAGCACAATAACGTTTTCATAAGAAAGAAGACAAAGGTACAAATGTTTAACAGTGATAACATATATATATATATATATATATATATATAATCTTTAACATTTCCCACCTGTTTATCGCCTGTTAAACATATAGTAGTAGTTATCACCTAACTTAGCACTTCTTTCTTGAGATTTTCACTAAGAGGTTCATCATGGTACGTAAAGCATCTATTTCAGTGTTTTGAGCTACTATTTTTTCAGTTACATTCATGAACAGACCCAATCGATAATTCAGTGTTTCAATCATTAATGAATTTTTTTTTTTTTTTCTTTCCCCACTCCTATCCAGGGGAACAATGAATGTGCTATTTTATCTCCTACAGACCACAATTTTTTGGTCCTTTGGTACATCCGAGCCCCACATGTGATCATGTGGTAACACATCTGGGTATATCAATCTCCTCCGTCTGGTGCTGCCATTCTTCTCTGTGGAGGTCCTTGGCACTACCACATATGTATGGTCAGTCACCTGGGTAGGTGCACACACACCACCCCAATTTGGTGGGAGACTCATGTACAGTCTGGAACCACAAAGCCAATAGATGTCATCATACACCAGAGTACCATTTACAGGTGGTAGCAAAACTTACTAACATAAGCACATGATTCATCCGTTCCCCATGGACAGGAGCCTGTATAATTACATCCCCGTCCAATGTGATGAAGATAAGTACCATCCACATATTATGTTTTAGTTAGGCTTAAATTATTTGATAAAACATACGTTTGGGTACACAGACGTTTCTTAATTTTACCTACAGTTTTATTCCCTGTCTCGTAAAAGCAAATTGGGAATGGCCGTTGTGATGACAATTTAACGTGATGATATTTTTGCGTTTCCCTTCAGTCTAGTCAATGGAGCAGCACTTGGGCACGCTTGTACGTCCTCTGTTGAAATCCCTATCATATAAGTGGTTGCACTGAGGCAAGTGGTGTTACATCTTATCAGATTTGCTGAGAACTGCTGCCCCCGAAATACAGTTTGATTATGCATCCGTATGATAAGACATTCTGTCACCCTAGCAGGGTACGGTTTAGCCATCAGAGCTGGGTGTGTTGAGGATATAGGTATTTGCGAACAAACATAACAATTAGTAACGTAATTCCATAGCCAATAAATGAACATATCTGTACCACATATTAGTATGGTATATATGAGGGTGTCCATCTGTCTCATTCACATTATGAATAAACCTCTTCTGACGTTGCTTGCATTGTTCTCTGGCTCGGTCCACAGTGAGCTGCAATTCTTGGGTCAACCACCAGGCCAGGAATCCGAGGAGCACGAAACACACTAAGATCACAACGCAACCGGCTGCCCTACCAACAGTCCGGCAGCGGCGGCGCTGAGCACGCCGCTCCGGGGTCTGCTGTAGTTCAGTCATGATTGCTAGGATACAGTGTTGTTAACCACCTCACCTAATAGTGCAAGGATCTCCCTGCTTCACTGGCATTGAGACAATCTATTGCTAATTAAATAGACTCCCTTTGTAGCCAGACTTCCCCTTACACTGTGGAGGCAGCCAACACACGCTGTATCTTACAGTGATGTATCCACGTTGATCTCTCCGCTATCTTTACTGCAGTTGGTGTTGTTAACAGCACTTGGTATGGACCTTCCCAACGAGGACTGGACCAGTTCTTCCTCTTAATCACTCTGATGAACACCCAGTCTCCTGGCTGGACTACTGGAAGGCCATCCTGTGGAAGATCAAAATTATTCGGCAGTAAATGTGTTTAAGTTATCTCTTTCTGTGTTAATGTCTTTTTCATAAAATTTGCTAATGTTTGTTCCTCATCTGCTGTTTTAGTATCCATGTCAAAATTGGTAGACGATATGGTCGTCCATAAAATATCTCAAATGGTGTTAACCCTGATGGTGTTGGTATTATTCTCATATACAATTTTACTAGGTCCAAACATTCAATCCAGGTTCGTTTTGTCTCTTCTATACATTTCCTTAATCTTATTTTTATTGTGCCCTTTGTCCTTTCCACTAATCCTGCACTGTGTGGATGATGAGCACAATGATTTTTGAGATTAATCTGTAGCGCTTCTCCTACGTATTGCACTATTGTATTAACAAAATGCGCTCCATTATCTGAATAGACTGTTTCTGGTATTCCAAATCGTGGAATGATGTCTTTGCATAATGCTTTAGCCACTGTAAGTGCATCTGCATGTTTTGTAGGGAACAATTCTACCCATTTTGAGAAGGCATCAATTATGACTAAACAAAATTATTTTCCTTCATGTTTACTCAGCTGTATATAATCCATATGAATCACTTGAAAGGGATATTGTGGTGTTGGAAATTTGCCTCTTTGGGGTCTCAAATTGCCTTGTGAGTTGTGTTTTGCACATGTCATGCATGCTCTACAATGCTGTTTTGCATATGCATCGAACCCATAAAGACAGAGAAGAAGATTTTGCTGCTCTGTCAGCAAAATCATTTCCTTTTGAAACACTGTCAGAGCCTTTGGTGTGAGCCGCACATTTGCATATAGCAATTTGTTGAGGCAATTTCACAGCTTGCAGTAGTGCAGTTAGGAGAGTGGCATGAGTCACCGGCCTTCCAGATGATGTCACCATTCCACGCTCTTCCCACAGTTTTGCAAACACATGCACTGTGCTGAAAGCGTACTGGCTGTCTGTATAAATTGATACAGCCGTACCTTTAAACAGATAGCAAGCTGCAGTTAAAGCAACTAATTCAGCAGATTGTGCTGAAAATGATGATGGCAATGAAGCAGAATCCAATACTTCTGAATTTGTGACAACAGCATATCCAGATTGTGTTTGTCCATAAGCGTTTTTAGTGGAAGAACCATCCACATACACAATTGTACTGTTTGGGATGGGTGTGTCCTGGAGGTCTGGGCGTGCTTTCGTACAGACCGTAGCTACATCAAGACAATTGTGCGGCTCACCATCCTCAGGTAAAGGTATCAATGTGGATGGATTCAATGTTGTACAGCGCTCTACCGTAAGATGTGGTTGTGATAATAGCAAGGACATGCACGAAAGATGTCTTGCTGGGGACAAAAGGCTCATGTTTGTCTGCAACAGAAGTGCAGAAACTGCATGTGGAACTTTCAGTGTCAACGGATGGAATAGAACATTACTGCTACTTTGAACAGCCATAGAGGCTGCAACAACAGCCTGTACGCATGGTGGTAAAGCACTTGCTACTGCATCCAATTTAGATGAGTAGTAGGCAACTGGCCTCAATTTTGAGCCATACACTTGAACCAAAACACTAGTCATGAACTTATTCTTACAATCAACTGTTTGAATGAATGGTTTACTATAATCTGGTAGTGCCAAAACTGTGGATGACACTAATGTTTGTTTTACTTTTACAAAAGCTTCCTCAGCTTCTTTGTTCCATTCCAACACGGTTGACATTGAAATATCATCCTTGTACATCAAATCAGAAAGTGGAGTCACACCCGAGTCACACTAACTGTCAGAATGCTCGTAGCACGGGCCGGGGCGGTGGATTAGCAGCAATCTTCCATTCCAGCTTATTAATTAATCAAAAACCTAGACAGAGCTTTAATTCATTTGAAAGCTTGTCTCTTAGTCTTGTCCATCCAAATTGGAAGTCCCAAAAACCAGTTTTATTTGTTATTATCTATCGTCCACCTGGTCGTTACTGTGAGTTTCTCTGTGAATTTTCAGACCTTTTGTCTGACTTAGTGCTTAGCTCAGATAAGATAATTATAGTGGGCGATTTTAACATCCACACAGATGCTGAGAATGACAGCCTCAACACTGCATTTAATCTATTATTAGACTCTATCGGCTTTGCTCAAAAAGTAAATGAGTCCACCCACCACTTTAATCATATTTTAGATCTTGTTCTGACTTATGGTATGGAAATTGAAGACTTAACAGTATTCCCTGAAAACTCCCTTTTGTCTGATCATTTTAATAACATTTACATTTACCCTGATGGACTACCCTGCAGTGGGGAATAAGTTTCATTACACTAGAAGTCTTTCAGAAAGCGCTGTAACTAGGTTTAAGGATATGATTCCTTCTTTATGTTCTCTAATGTCATATACCAACACAGAGCAGAGTAGCTACCTAAACTCTGTAAGGGAGTTAGAGTATCTTGTCAATAGTTTTACATCCTCATTGAAGACAACTTTGGATGCTGTAGCTCCTCTGAAAAAGAGAGCTTTAAATCAGAAGTGTCTGACTCCGTGGTATAACTCACAAACTCGTAGCTTAAAGCAGATAACCCGTAAGTTGGAGAGGAAATGGCGTCTCACTAATTTAGAAGATCTTCACTTAGCCTGGAAAAGAGTTTGTTGCTCTATAAGAAAGCCCTTCGTGAAGCTAGGACATCTTTCTACTCATCACTAATTGAAGAAAATAAGAACAACCCCAGGTTTCTTTTCAGCACTGTAGCCAGGCTGACAAAGAGTCAGAGCTCTATTGAGCTGAGTATTCCATTAACTTTAACTAGTAATGACTTCATGACTTTCTTTGCTAACAAAATTTTGACTATTAGAGAAAAAATTACTCATAACCATCCCAAAGATGTATCGTTATCTTTGGCTGCTTTCAGTGATGCCGGTATTTGGTTAGACTCTTTCTCTCCGATTGTTCTGTCTGAGTTATTTCATTAGTTACTTCATCCAAACCATCAACATGCTTATTAGACCCCATTCCTGCCAGGCTGCTCAAGGAAGTCCTACCATTATTTAATGCTTCAATCTTAAATATGATCAATCTATCTTTGTTAGTTGGTTATGTACCACAGGCCTTTAAGGTGGCAGTAATTAAACCATTACTTAAAAAGCCATCACTTGACCCAGCTATCTTAGCTAATTATAGGCCAATCTCCAACCTTCCTTTTCTCTCAAAGATTCTTGAGAGGGTAGTTGTAAAACAGCTAACTGATCACCTGCAGAGGAATGGTCTATTTGAAGAGTTTCAGTCAGGTTTTAGAATTCATCATAGTACAGAAACAGCATTAGTGAAGGTTACAAATGATCTTCTTATGGCTTCGGACAGTGGACTTATCTCTGTGCTTGTTCTGTTGGACCTCAGTGCTGCTTTTGATACTGTTGACCATAAAATTTTATTACAGAGATTAGAGCATGTCATAGGTATTAAAGGCATTGCGCTGCGGTGGTTTGAATCATATTTGTCTAATAGATTACAGTTTGTTCATGTAAATGGGGAATCTTCTTCACAGACTAAAGTTAATTATGGAGTTCCACAAGGTTCTGTGCTAGGACCAATTTTATTCACTTTATACATGCTTCCCTTGGGCAGTATTATTAGACGGTATTGCTTAAATTTTCATTGTTACGCAGATGATACCCAGCTTTATCTATCCATGAAGCCAGAGGATACGCACCAATTAGCTAAACTGCAGGATTGTCTTACAGACATAAAGACATGGATGACCTCTAATTTCCTGCTTTTAAACTCAGATAAAACTGAAGTTATTGTACTTGGCCCCACAAATCTTAGAAGCATGGTGTCTAACCAGATCGTTACTCTGGATGGCATTTCCCTGATCTCTAGTAATACTGTGAGAAATCTTGGAGTTATTTTTGATCAGGATATGTCATTCAAAGCGCATATTAAACAATATGTAGGACTGCCTTTTTGCATTTACGCAATATCTCTAAAATCAGAAAGGTCTTGTCTCAGAGTGATGCTGAAAAACTAATTCATGCATTTGTTTCCTCTAGGCTGGACTATTGTAATTCATTATTATCAGGTTGTCCTAAAAGTTCCCTAAAAAGCCTTCAGTTGGTTCAGAATGCTGCAGCTAGAGTACTGACGGGGACTAGCAGGAGAGAGCATATCTCACCCGTGTTGGCCTCCCTTCATTGGCTTCCTGTTAATGCTAGAATAGAATTTAAAATTCTTCTTCTTACTTATAAGGTTTTGAATAATCAGGTCCCATCTTATCTTAGGGACCTTGTAGTACCATATTACCCCATTAGAGCGCTTCGCTCTCAGACTGCGGGCTTACTTGTAGTTCCTAGGGTTTGTAAGAGTAGAATGGGAGGCAGAGCCTTCAGCTTTCAGGCTCCTCTCCTGTGGAACCAGCTCCCAATTCAGATCAGGGAGACAGATACCCTCTCTACTTTTAAGATTAGGCTTAAAACTTTCCTTTCGCTAAGGCTTATAGTTAGGGCTGGATCGGGTGACCCTGGACCATCCCTTGGTTATGTTGCTTTAGACGTAGACTGTGTTTCATAATTATTGTATGGCCTTGCCTTGCAATGTGGAGCGCCTTGGGGCAACTGTTTGTTGTGATTTGGCGCTATACAAGAAAAAAGTTGATTGATTGATTGATTGACTAGTCAATTCTGCATAGCAGGGAATCCATGCCCTGCAGTAATTAGTCAGTCCAAGAAATTACATCATCTGCTTTTTGGTTTGTGGTTTTTGAGCGTGCAAAATTGCTTCCTTCCTGTCAGACAGGATCGTGCGCCCTGTGGCTGATAATTCATGTCCTAAATATTTTACTTTATCCCTACACAACTGAACTTTGTTTTTACTCACTTTGTGGCCCTTATCA
>NC_047114.1:15861695-15900818 GCF_902500255.1 Thalassophryne amazonica | reverse complement strand
AAGGTTTTTATGAGTGTGTGGAGAACAACAGACAGGTGTTTTGTGAACATAACAAGTGAACCTGGGCGATGGAGAAGCAGGACGATCAGTCACAGACAAGTAACTGCTTGAAGGACTCTGCAGAGACTCCAGACTGTTTCTCTGATTCTCCTGAGAGTTGCTGCTGTTCCTTTTTGGACATAATAAAATGACACCTTTGTTATTTATTTGGACTCATTTGAACCATTTCAGACATTATATGGATTTGGTGTGATGATGTTTCATGTACTTATTGAGTTATATCTCTTCAACAGGAGAAGGTGATGGTGTCTGTGGGACTTGCTCGTCTCACAGTCTGCTGTCAGTCTCGTCTTGTTCATTTTTTAAAGGGACCACACGTGACCTTGCAGCAGAAGATTTTATTGCTTCTCGCTGCTTCCTGTAGACTTCCTGCAGTCTTTGTCTTCTCATCTCATCCTACTCTCTCTGTGATGTCTCCTTTTTCATTTTCTCTTCAGTTTGTCGCCTCCTTATTTCTTTCCTTTTCCATGAACTTTTGAACTGTGTTTTCATCATGTGCTTTTTTCTTCAGATAACCTGCTCAACATTTACAAAAAGACAAAATGCTACAAATGGCAACACATACGTTTGAAGTAAGTGTAGTTCTGGCAGCGTGCACGAGTGCCACACATCACTGGAACCTTTTTAGGTTCTGGATGGCAAATAAACATGCAAGTGGGTGTGTCTTTGCTGTTCTCCAGCCGCTGGGTCCTCAACACTGAGGCACCTGCATCCTGGATCATGACCAGAGAAATGCACCATTTGGCTAAAATGTCACTGCTCAGCTTCCCTCATGACACAAGTGACAGACAGAATAGAGCATCATAGGTCAGGCTCAGGAGGCAAACTTGCCATAACAACTTCAAACTGGACAAAACTGAAAATTTTATGGAAAGTTTTCCAGTTGCCTGATCAATCATCTACCCTCACATCACACATGATGAAAATAGTGGACAGACTCCCTTTGGCCCACTTCAGACTGCTGGACCGCCTGTGACTGGACACCACCATCATCTGCCCGTTGCAGTGAGGTCACCTGCACCTGGATGAAACAGGTGGCACTGTGAGAATGATGTTCTTTAATTTCTCCAGTGAATTCAACACCATCCAGCCACTGCTGCTGATGGAGAAGCTGCAGGGTGACGGTTATAGACACACCATCTACCATCTCCTGGACTACTCATTACCTGACAGGATGACCACAGTTTGGATAAGTGGGCAGCACTCTATCTGAAACAGGTGTGAAGATTACAGGAGCTCCACGGTGGACTGTGCTGTCACCTTTCATCTTCCACTTACATGACACAGTCTTCCAGCACAGCTCCAGGTCATTCCATGTGCAGACATTTTGTGATTATTCTGCCATGGTCGAGTGCATAAGGAAACCTAACGCTAACCGAAATAGGACCTAAAATCTATTGGTGTCAGTGGTTGTCCCCCAGAATCCATGACATGAAGTGGATGAGAGTCTCTGATTCATCTTTCCCTCAATCCTGACTAGTCTCCCAGTTCCTGTTGCTGAAAAACATCCCCACAGCATGATGCTCCCACCAACACGCTTCACTGTAAAGATGGTACCTTGTTTCCGCCAAACTTGATGCCTGGCATTCACGCCAATGACTTCAATTTTTGTCTCATCAGACCAGAGAATTTTGTTTGTCGTGGTCTGAGAGTCCTTCAGGTGCCTTTTGGCAAACCCCAGGCAGGCTGCCATGTACTTATTATGAAGAAGTGGCTTCCGTCTGACCACTCTACCATACAGGCCTGATTGGTGGATTGCTACAGAGATGGTCGTCCTTCTGGAAGGTTGTCCGCTTTCCACAGGGGAACACAGTGACCATCGAGTTTTCACTTGTTTGTAAAATACGAGTTGAGATACATTTCACTTTGAAGTCTCTGAAAAATTAAGATCACAGATTTTATAGACGACCATTATTAGTTGAATTAGCTTCACTGAAACTCACCAAGACGGTTCAAACATAGTAAACCCACATCAATAGGCTTCATGTCATTTCAGTCACTACGGTATCACTTCTGAATGTATTTTAAGGGTGACAATCAACTTCTGTGCAACAAAATGGCTGGATTTATTTCTCACTTCTCACCTGTTTGCATGTGCGTCTCTCACTGCCTCGGTGGGCGTTCCGGCGTGTCAGTGTGTTGAGATTTTCAAAACTTTCTCACTCCCCAACGGTTCTAGAGAAAAAAAAAGTTACTTTGGGGAACTGAATTCAAATATGGCATCAAAAATTAAATCAAAGTCGGCCTAGCTACAGAGATTTTAGGTCAAAGATGGGATAAAATGTGACGTTTTTCCACTAATTTCCACTAACTAACTGAAGTTATTGTACTTGGCCCCACAAATCTTAGAAACATGGTGTCTAACCAGATCCTTACTCTGGATGGCATTACCCTGACCTCTAGTAATACTGTGAGAAATCTTGGAGTCATTTTTGATCAGGATATGTCATTCAAAGCGCATATTAAACAAATATGTAGGACTGCTTTTTTGCATTTACGCAATATCGCTAAAATCAGAAAGATCTTGTCTCAGAGTGATGCTGAAAAACTAATTCATGCATTTATTTCCTCTAGGCTGGACTATTGTAATTCATTATTATCAGGTTGTCCTAAAAGTTCCCTAAAAAGCCTTCAGTTAATTCAAAATGCTGCAGCTAGAGTACTGACGGGGACTAGAAGGAGAGAGCATATCTCACCCATATTGGCCTCTCTTCATTGGCTTCCTGTTAATTCTAGAATAGAATTTAAAATTCTTCTTCTTACTTATAAGGTTTTGAATAATCAGGTCCCATCTTATCTTAGGGACCTCGTAGTACCATATCACCCCAATAGAGCGCTTCGCTCTCAGACTGCAGGCTTACTTGTAGTTCCTAGGGTTTGTAAGAGTAGAATGGGAGGCAGAGCCTTCAGCTTTCAGGCTCCTCTCCTGTGGAACCAGCTCCCAATTCAGATCAGGGAGACAGACACCCTCTCTACTTTTAAGATTAGGCTTAAAACTTTCCTTTTGCTAAAGCTTATAGTTAGGGCTGGATCAGGTGACCCTGAACCATCCCTTAGTTATGCTGCTATAGACGTAGACTGCTGGGGGGTTCCCATGATGCACTGTTTCTTTCTCTTTTTGCTCTGTATGCACCACTCTGCATTTAATCATTAGTGATCGATCTCTGCTCCCCTCCACAGCATGTCTTTTTCCTGGTTCTCTCCCTCAGCCCCAACCAGTCCCAGCAGAAGACTGCCCCTCCCTGAGCCTGGTTCCTCTGGAGGTTTCTTCCTGTTAAAAGGGAGTTTTTCCTTCCCACTGTAGCCAAGTGCTTGCTCACAGGGGGTCGTTTTGACCGTTGGGGTTTTACATAATTATTGTATGGCCTTGCCTTACACTATAAAGCGCCTCGGGGCAACTGTTTGTTGTGATTTGGCGCTATATAAAAAAATTGATTGAATTGATTGATAAAGCTCTCAAATATTCAAGAAATTTGGTCTTTTTTGACACAATTATGAATTTTTGAAAATATGTGCAGCATTAAAGGTAGAGATTTTTCATTTTTCCAGTTTTCCAAGATTTTTCCTGACTTTAACATTTGACCTATTACCTTAAAAATTGAATCAGTTCTTGCCTATCAGAATATGAATCTGAAGTAAAAAAAAAATAATAATAATAATAATCATAATAGCATTTGAAAAATTGTGGACTCCATGCTGTTTACAAACAAACAAACAGGGGCAAAAACATAACTTCCTCCAACTTCACTGGCGGAGGTAATATGGATTTTAAAAAGACGAAATCAGTTGTAAATTTCATTTAAAATTATTTTATTTAAAAAAAATAAATAAATAAAAAACCCTCAAATACTGCATTTTTTCTAAAATGGTTCAGAAATATGGTTGATGAAATATGATGCAGCATATAGCTTTAATGCTGCATTCAAAACCCTTGGAAGCTCTGATATAGCTGACATGAAAAAGTGCATTCATAGGATCCCCTTGTAGACAAATATGGGCCAAGTACTGAGCCTATCATAGTAGAGCTAGGCTAATGCTATGTATTATGGCTAAATGTTACCTTCAATGACTTTTTGCTGATGTGTGGTGCTGGTAACTTGAGTAAATATACATAGAATGTAAAAATATGTCATACAGCAGTAATGTTTTGTTAAAAATGCATTTAAAGATGCATTTTCAACACTAATTAAAAATGCATCTATCACTGCTGTGTGTCACAAGTGAAAATTCTGGTCTGACGGAGCATTCAAGGCATTTTCCCGGAGCCAAACAATGGAATCACCAAAATCCTGACAGTTTTGAATGCAGCATAATGTCTCCTTGGTAACCAGACAACAACTCCTCTCCTAACATTTGAGCAACTCACTGACTTTCTGAGAGCACAGACTGAATTTTACTTCATAAACACACAAACCAGCAGCTTGACGACACGTTTTGAAGCAGAAAGCAACTTTTAACTCCTTCAGTGTCTGTTTGTCAACAGATTACAAATCAAACAGGTAAACTAGAAATGATTTAACTGAAATAAATACACACCAAAGTATTGTGTGTAAATTATAAAAAATAACTCAATGCTAAAATCAAAAAATATTTGTAACTCACCCTCTGTGTATTTGCAGATATTAATAAGACAGATTTAACTCATAGCAAGTTAGTTTTGATTGAGAGAACGTTAGCGCACATGCTAATGTCCGGTAAATGTCTTATAAATCACTCCTGGGGTGTTATTATGTTCCAAGGGCAAAAAAAAAAAAAAAACCAAACAGCCTCATGCTGACATGCAGGATCAAAGTCGCCCACTTTGCTATAGACTGCAGGATGACATTCATTTCCTGCTTGGCATTTATGAGCACAACACTAGGATTTGATCAAGACTGACCCTGAATTGAAGGCACATGAACTAATTTCTAATTACAAAAAATAAGCTCCATTTATACTTCATTAATATGGGAGGTGATGGTCTAGTGGTTTAGTGTTGGGCTTGACAGCCGCGATGCGGAAGTTGACTGCATAAGCGGCTGCGCTCTCGCGTCCCTGTCTCATTGACAGCAGCACGGTTGAAGCGGTCTCTCCTCTGTTAGGGTGATCAAACACTGTTCTGACCTCCCCCACAAACCCAGTGTATGCTGATAACAACCGTGAGTTCTGTTCCCAGAGCGCCGTAGCCCAGGCGCGTGCTTTACCCCGAAGCAGAGCAATCACATAAGCTATTTTACTAGCATCTGACATGTACATGACGGGACGTTGTGCGAAGACGAGCGAACACTGCATAAGAAAATCCACGCACGTCTCCACACAACCTCCGTACGGCTCAGGAGGGCTTATGTATGCTTCAGGGGATGGTGGGAGGGGTTGTTGAACCACCACTGGAACGTTTATATCCTGCACAGGGTCGGCAGGAGGACGAGCTGCAGCAGCGCCCTGAGCGCTCGCCGCCATCTGTGCGGAGAGAGCCTCCACCCTGCGGTTCAGGAGGATGTTTTGCTCAGTCATTTGATCCAACCGAGCCGTAAAGGCGGTGAGAACGTGCTGCAGCTCACCAATCACATCTCCTGCAGACGCCTGCGCTCCCTGCTCTCCCATTGGTCGTTCAACAGCCGGGTGACGCCCCTCGGAGTCCATGACGCTGGCCTAGATATCCTGTTGGGAAAGTGTAGGAACACGGACCCACAACAGGGGGCGCAAATGAACGGACAATGGATGAAGTCAAATAACAACACTTTACTGTTGTGAATAAGCACAACAAACACAACAGATTACAACAATAGACAAAGAAGTCAATTCACAAAATGTGTCACGTGGGCAGGCTCGAAGATAAGAGACGTCTGTCCAAAGCAGAACCGGAACCACACGATTTCCTCCGCCACCGAACCCCGGGAATACTGGAGCCGCCAAGTCCCGAACTCCCAGGTGGCCACTGCCTCCGCGTGTCGGATCTGGTACTGCTGGCGAGGAACAAAAACAGTTAAATGTGGGTGCGTTTGCACCCAGCAACCCGTATGGCGGGAAAACCACCTCCACCTCTCGTCGGAAGAATGTCTGCTATTTAACGCACAAAAGTAACAAAGTGTTAATGTCAAAAAGACAACACAGTCAGCTGAGTACTGTACCTCCTAGGTAGAGCGATATCTCGGCAAAGATGACGTCTTGCTGATATACCACTGCTGATCAGATGATTGGTGACAGCTGTCGTAGGCGATAAGTGACAGCTGTCACCCCGGCTGCTCCTGTGAGGCGGCAGCGCCCTCTGGTGCCTGGAGCCCGCACTCCAGACAGGGCGCCCTCTGGTGGTGGTGGGCTAGCAGTACCTCCTCTTCAGCGGCCCACACAACAGGACCCCCCCCTCAACGGGCGCCAGGCTTGTCCGGGTGGCGGCAGTAGAAATCGGCCAGGAGGGCCGGGTCCAGGATGAAGCTCCTCTTCACCCAGGAGCGTTCTTCGGGTCCGTACCCCTCCCAGTCCACCAAATACTGGAAGCCCCGGCCCATCCTACGGACATCCAAGAGCCGGCGCACAGTCCAAGCCGGCTCGCCATCGATGATCCGGGCAGGAGGCGGCGCCGGACCCGGAGCACAGAGGGGTGAGGTGTGATGCGGCTTTATCCGGGACACATGGAAAACAGGATGGATCCGCAGTGAGGCCGGAAGCTGAAGCCTCACTGCGGCTGGACTGATGACCTTAAGGATTCTGAAGGGACCGATGTAACGGTCCTGTAGTTTAGGGGAGTCCACTTTCAGGGGAATGTCCTTTGTGGACAACCACACCTCCTGCCCTGGCCGATACGCAGGGGCCGGGGTCCGCCGACGGTCTGCATGGGCTTTTGCCCTCGTCCGGGCCTTTAGCAAAGCAGAACGGGCGGCACGCCACACCCGACGGCACTTCCGCAGGTGGGCCTGGACCGAGGGCACACCGACCTCTCCCTCAACCACCGGAAACAACGGGGGCTGATACCCCAGACACACCTCAAAAGGGGAGAGGCCGGTGGCTGAAGACACCTGGCTGTTATGGGCATACTCGATCCAGGCCAAATGGGTACTCCAGGCCGCCGGGTGCGCGGCCGTCACGCAGCGCAGGGGCTGTTCCACCTCCTGATTGACCCGTTCTGCTTGCCCGTTGGTCTGAGGATGATACCCAGACGAGAGACTCACCGTGGCCCCCAGTTCCCGGCAGAAGCTCCTCCAGACTTGCGAGGAGAACTGGGGACCGCGGTCGGAGACGATGTCTGTTGGAATCCCATGCAGCCGGACGACGTGGTGGACCAGGAGTTCCGCTGTCTCCTGGGCAATCGGGAGCTTCGGGAGGGCCACGAAGTGGGCCGCCTTGGAGAATCGGTCCACTATCGTGATGATGGTGGTGTTGCCCTGGGATGGCAGGAGGCCCGTGACAAAATCCAGGCCGATGTGGGACCAGGGGCGATGAGGCACAGGCAGCGGCTGGAGCAGTCCCGATGCCCTGCGGTGGTCAGCCTTGCCCCTGGCGCAGGTGGTGCAGGCCTGGATATAATCCCGGACGTCGGCCTCCAGGGACGCCCACCAGAAGCGCTGCCGGACAACTGCCACGGTCCTACGCACCCCTGGATGACAGGAGAACTTGGAGCCGTGACAGAAGTCCAGGACTGCAGCCCTGGCCTCTGGTGGGACGTAAAGTTTGTTCTTCGGCCCAGTTCCGGGATCCGGGCTCCGTGCCAGGGCCTCCCAGATGGTTTTCTCTACGTCCCAGGTGAGGGTGGCCACGATAGCGGACTCCGGGATGATAGGTTCCGGTGGATCCGACAACTCCGTTTTGACTTCGTCTTCATGCACCCGGGACAAGGCATCCGATCTCTGGTTTTTGGTCCCGGGGCGGTAGGTGATCCGGAAGTCAAAACGGCCGAAGAACAGTGACCAGCGGGCTTGCCTGGGGTTCAGCCGCTTGGCGTTCCTGATATACTCCAGGTTCCGGTGGTCAGTGAAAACCGTGAATGGCACGGACGTTCCCTCCAACAGATGTCTCCACTCTTCAAGAGCCTCTTTCACCGCAAGGAGTTCTCGATTGCCGACATCATAGTTCCGTTCAGCCAGGGTCAAACTGCGTGAAAAGTAGGCACACGGGTGAAGTACCTTATCGGTCTCTCCGCTCTGGGACAGCACGGCTCCTATCCCTGAGTCAGAGGCGTCCACTTCAACCATGAACTGGCGGCTAGGGTCGGGCTGCACCAAAACTGGCGCAGTAGAGAACCGTCGTTTCAACTCCTTGAACGCGGCTTCGCACCAATCCGACCAGGTGAAGGGGACTTTTGGAGAGGTCAGGGCTGTCAGGGGGCTAACTACCTGACTGTAGCCCTTAATCAATCAATCAATCAATTTTTTTATATAGCGCCAAATCACAACAAACAGTTGCCCCAAGGCGCTTTATATTGTAAGGCAAGGCCATACAATAATTATGTAAAACCCCAACGGTCAAAACGACCCCCTGTGAGCAAGCACTTGGCTACAGTGGGAAGGAAAAACTCCCTTTTAACAGGAAGAAACCTCCAGCAGAACCAGGCTCAGGGAGGGGCAGTCTTCTGCTGGGACTGGTTGGGGCTGAGGGAGAGAACCAAGAAAAAGACATGCTGTGGAGGGGAGCAGAGATCAATCACTAATGATTAAATGCAGAGTGGTGCATACAGAGCAAAAAGAGAAAGAAACAGTGCATCATGGGAACCCCCCAGCAGTCTACGTCTATAGCAGCATAACTAAGGGATGGTTCAGGGTCACCTGATCCAGCCCTAACTATAAGCTTTAGCAAAAAGGAAAGTTTTAAGCCTAATCTTAAAAGTAGAGAGGGTGTCTGTCTCCCTGATCTGAATTGGGAGCTGGTTCCACAGGAGAGGAGCCTGAAAGCTGAAGGCTCTGCCTCCCATTCTACTCTTACAAACCCTAGGAACTACAAGTAAGCCTGCAGTCTGAGAGCGAAGCGCTCTATTGGGGTGATATGGTACTACGAGGTCCCTAAGATAAGACGGGACCTGATTATTCAAAACCTTATAAGTAAGAAGAAGAATTTTAAATTCTATTCTAGAATTAACAGGAAGCCAATGAAGAGAGGCCAATATGGGTGAGATATGCTCTCTCCTTCTAGTCCCCGTCAGTACTCTAGCTGCAGCATTTTGAATTAACTGAAGGCTTTTTAGGGAACTTTTAGGACAACCTGATAATAATGAATTACAATAGTCCAGCCTAGAGGAAATAAATGCATGAATTAGTTTTTCAGCATCACTCTGAGACAAGACCTTTCTGATTTTAGAGATATTGCGTAAATGCAAAAAAGCAGTCCTACATATTTGTTTAATATGCGCTTTGAATGACATATCCTGATCAAAAATGACTCCAAGATTTCTCACAGTATTACTAGAGGTCAGGGTAATGCCATCCAGAGTAAGGATCTGGTTAGACACCATGTTTCTAAGATTTGTGGGGCCAAGTACAATAACTTCAGTTTTATCTGAGTTTAAAAGCAGGAAATTAGAGGTCATCCATGTCTTTATGTCTGTAAGACAATCCTGCAGTTTAGCTAATTGGTGTGTGTCCTCTGGCTTCATGGATAGATAAAGCTGGGTATCATCTGCGTAACAATGAAAATTTAAGCAATACCGTCTAATAATACTGCCTAAGGGAAGCATGTATAAAGTAAATAAAATTGGTCCTAGCACAGAACCTTGTGGAACTCCATAATTAACTTTAGTCTGTGAAGAAGATTCCCCATTTACATGAACAAATTGTAATCTATTAGACAAATATGATTCAAACCACCGCAGCGCAGTGCCTTTAATACCTATGGCATGCTCTAATCTCTGTAATAAAATTTTATGGTCAACAGTATCAAAAGCAGCACTGAGGTCTAACAGAACAAGCACAGAGATGAGTCCACTGTCCGAGGCCATAAGAAGATCATTTGTAACCTTCACTAATGCCGTTTCTGTACTATGATGAATTCTAAAACCTGACTGAAACTCTTCAAATAGACCATTCCTCTGCAGATGATCAGTTAGCTGTTTTACAACTACCCTTTCAAGAATTTTTGAGAGAAAAGGAAGGTTGGAGATTGGCCTATAATTAGCTAAGATAGCTGGGTCAAGTGATGGCTTTTTAAGTAATGGTTTAATTACTGCCACCTTAAAAGCCTGTGGTACATAGCCAACTAACAAAGATAGATTGATCATATTTAAGATCGAAGCATTAAATAATGGTAGGGCTTCCTTGAGCAGCCTGGTAGGAATGGGGTCTAATAAACATGTTGATGGTTTGGATGAAGTAACTAATGAGAATAACTCAGACAGAACAATCGGAGAGAAAGAGTCTAACCAAATACCGGCATCACTGAAAGCAGCCAAAGATAACGATACGTCTTTGGGATGGTTATGAGTAAATTTTTTCTCTAATAGTTAAAATTTTGTTAGCAAAGAAAGTCATGAAGTCATTACTAGTTAAAGTTAATGGAATACTCAGCTCAATAGAGCTCTGACTCTTTGTCAGCCTGGCTACAGTGCTGAAAAGAAACCTGGGGTTGTTCTTATTTTCTTCAATTAGTGATGAGTAGAAAGATGTCCTAGCTTTACGGAGGGCTTTTTTATAGAGCAACAGACTCTTTTTCCAGGCTAAGTGAAGATCTTCTAAATTAGTGAGACGCCATTTCCTCTCCAACTTACGGGTTATCTGCTTTAAGCTACGAGTTTGTGAGTTATACCACGGAGTCAGACACTTCTGATTTAAAGCTCTCTTTTTCAGAGGAGCTACAGCATCCAAAGTTGTCTTCAATGAGGATGTAAAACTATTGACGAGATACTCTATCTCCCTTACAGAGTTTAGGTAGCTACTCTGCACTGTGTTGGTATATGGCATTATAGAACATAAAGAAGGAATCATATCCTTAAACCTAGTTACAGCGCTTTCTGAAAGACTTCTAGTGTAATGAAACTTATTCCCCACTGCTGGGTAGTCCATCAGAGTAAATGTAAATGTTATTAAGAAATGATCAGACAGAAGGGAGTTTTCAGGGAATACTGTTAAGTCTTCTATTTCCATACCATAAGTCAGAACAAGATCTAAGATATGATTAAAGTGGTGGGTGGACTCATTTACTTTTTGAGCAAAGCCAATAGAGTCTAATAATAGATTAAATGCAGTGTTGAGGCTGTCATTCTCAGCATCTGTGTGGATGTTAAAATCGCCCACTATAATTATCTTATCTGAGCTAAGCACTAAGTCAGACAAAAGGTCTGAAAATTCACAGAGAAACTCACAGTAACGACCAGGTGGACGATAGATAATAACAAATAAAACTGGTTTTTGGGACTTCCAATTTGGATGGACAAGACTAAGAGACAAGCTTTCAAATGAATTAAAGCTCTGTCTGGGTTTTGGATTAATTAATAAGCTGGAATGGAAGATTGCTGCTAATCCTCCACCCCGGCCCGTGCTACGAGCATTCTGACAGTTAGTGTGACTCGGGGGTGTTGACTCATTTAAACTAACATATTCATCCTGCTGTAACCAGGTTTCTGTTAGGCAGAATAAATCAATATGTTGATCAATTATTATATTATTTACCAACAGGGACTTAGAAGAGAGAGACCTAATGTTTAATAGACCACATTTAACTGTTTTAGTCTGTGGTGCAGTTGAAGGTGCTATATTATTTTTTCTTTTTGAATTTTTATGCTTAAATAGATTTTTGCTGGTTATTGGTAGTCTGGGAGCAGGCACCGTCTCTACGGGGATGGGGTAATGAGGGGATGGCAGGGGGAGAGAAGCTGCAGAGAGGTGTGTAAGACTACAACTCTGCTTCCTGGTCCCAACCCTGGATAGTCACGGTTTGGAGGATTTAAGAAAATTGGCCAGATTTCTAGAAATGAGAGCTGCTCCATCCAAAGTGGGATGGATGCCGTCTCTCCTAACAAGACCAGGTTTTCCCCAGAAGCTTTGCCAATTATCTATGAAGCCCACCTCATTTTTTGGACACCACTCAGACAGCCAGCAATTCAAGGAGAACATGCGGCTAAACATGTCACTCCCGGTCCGATTGGGGAGGGGCCCAGAGAAAACTACAAAGTCCGACATTGTTTTTGCAAAGAACCTTAATGAACCTCCTATAGAAATTAGCGAAGCCGAGGAACTGTTGCAGCTTCCTACGGCTTGTTGGTTGGGGCCAATCTCTCACCGCCGCAACCTTGGCCGGATCAGGGGCGACGGAGTTAGAGGAGATGATAAACCCCAGGAAGGACAAAGACGTGCGGTGAAACTCGCACTTCTCGCCCTTCACAAACAGTCGGTTCTCTAACAACCGCTGCAGGACCTGACGTACATGCTGGACATGGGTCTCAGGATCCGGAGAAAAGATGAGAATATCGTCCAGATATACGAAGACGAATCGGTGCAGGAAGTCCCGCAAGACGTCGTTAACCAAGGCTTGGAACGTCGCGGGGGCGTTGGTGAGGCCGAACGGCATGACCAGGTACTCAAAGTGACCTAATGGGGTGTTAAATGCCGTCTTCCATTCGTCTCCCTTCCGGATCCGAACCAGGTGATACGCATTTCTAAGATCCAGCTTAGTAAAGATTTTGGCTCCATGCAGGGGGGTGAACACGGAATCTAGCAATGGCAACGGGTATCGGTTGCGAACCGTAATCTCATTCAGCCCCCTGTAATCAATACATGGACGAAGTCCGCCATCTTTCTTGCCCACAAAAAAGAAACCTGCCCCCATCGGGGAGGTGGAGTTCCGGATCAGCCCGGCAGCTAATGAGTCCCGGATGTAGGTCTCCATTGATTCGCGCTCAGGTCGTGAGAGGTTGTACAGCCTGCTGGACGGGAACTCAGCGCCTGGAACCAAATCAATGGCACAATCGTACGGACAGTGCGGGGGAAGGGTGAGTGCCAGATCCTTACTGAAGACGTCAGCAAGATCGTGGTACTCAACCGGCACTGCCGTCAGATTGGGAGGGACTTTGACCTCCTCCTTAGCCTGTGAACCGGGAGGAACCGAGGATCCTAAACACCCCCGATGGCAGGTTTCGCTCCACTGAACCACCACCCCAGACGGCCAATCAATCCAGGGATTGTGCTTCAACATCCATGGGATGCCCAAAATCACGCAGGAGGTAGAAGGAGTTACAAAAAACTCAATCTCCTCCCGGTGGTTTCCAGACACCACCAGAGTTACTGGTTGTGTCTTGTGTGTGAGTAAAGGGAGGAGGGTGCCATCTAGTGCCCGCACCTGCAACGGCGAAGGAAGCGCCACCAGAGGGAGCCCTACCTCCCTTGCCCATCTGCTGTCTAGCAGATTCCCTTCTGACCCCGTGTCCACCAGTGCTCGGGCTTGAAGGGTTAAATCCCCACTCAGGATTGTGAATGGGAGTCGTGTGGCAATTTGTGTGTGTCTCACTTGAATGTTTTGACCCCCTTAGCCCAGTCTCTAAGGGCGAGTGTTGTCATTTTGGCCGTTTGGGGCAGTTTCTCTGTGTGTGCTCAGTTGAGCTGCAGAGAAAACACTCTCCACGGATCAGCCTCCCCATTTTGGCCCTGTGCATTTCCCTAACAACGTCAGCAGGGGGAGCTGTTGCCCCACAAAGCGCTGCGGCTGTGGAGCGTGGGGAGGGCGGCCCCTTTTCGAACCCGGAAGGGAGAGGGGCGGCACGTATCCGGTCACGTCCTTCGCCTCGCTCCCGACGGCGTTCCTCCAACCGATTGTCTAACCGTATAACGAGATCGATAAGCCCATCTAAATCCCGCGGTTCCTCCTTAGCTACCAGCTGCTCCTTCAGAACCAACGACAGTCCGTTTATGAAGGCGGCGCGGAGCGCAACGTTATTCCAGCCGGACCTCGCAGCCGCGATGCAGAAGTTGACTGCATAAGCGGCTGCGCTCTCGCGTCCCTGTCTCATTGACAGCAGCACGGTTGAAGCGGTCTCTCCTCTGTTAGGGTGATCAAACACTGTTCTGAACTCCCCCACAAACCCAGTGTATGCTGATAACAACCGTGAGTTCTGTTCCCAGAGCGCCGTAGCCCAGGCGCGTGCTTTACCCCGAAGCAGAGCAATCACATAAGCTATTTTACTAGCATCTGACGCGTACATGACGGGACGTTGTGCGAAGACGAGCGAACACTGCATAAGAAAATCCACGCACGTCTCCACACAACCTCCGTACGGCTCAGGAGGGCTTATGTATGCTTCCGGGGATGGTGGGAGGGGTTGTTGAACCACCACTGGAACGTTTATATCCTGCACAGGGTCGGCAGGAGGACGAGCTGCAGCAGCGCCCTGAGCGCTCGCCGCCATCTGTGCGGAGAGAGCCTCCACCCTGCGGTTCAGGAGGATGTTTTGCTCAGTCATTTGATCCAACCGAGCCGTAAAGGCGGTGAGAACGTGCTGCAGCTCACCAATCACATCTCCTGCAGATGCCTGCGCTCCCTGCTCTCCCATTGGTCGTTCAACAGCCGGGTGACGCCCCTCGGAGTCCATGACGCTGGCCTAGATATCCTGTTGGGAAAGTGTAGGAACACGGACCCACAACAGGGGGTGCAAATGAACGGACAATGGAGGAAGTCAAATAACAACACTTTACTGTTGTGAATAAGCACAACAAACACAACAGATTACAACAATAGACAAAGAAGTCAATTCACAAAATGTGTCACGTGGGCAGGCTCGAAGATAAGAGACGTCTGTCCAAAGCAGAACCGGAACCACACGATTTCCTCCGCCACCGAACCCCGGGAATACTGGAGCCGCCAAGTCCCGAACTCCCAGGTGGCCACTGCCTCCGCGTGTCGGATCTGGTACTGCTGGCGAGGAACAAAAACAGTTAAATGTGGGTGCGTTTGCACCCAGCAACCCGTATGGCGGGAAAACCACCTCCACCTCTCGTCGGAAGAATGTCTGCTATTTAACGCACAAAAGTAACAAAGTGTTAATGTCAAAAAGACAACACAGTCGGCTGAGTACTGTACCTACTAGGTAGAGCGATATCTCGGCAAAGAGGTGGAGATGTCGTCTTGCTGATGTACCACTGCTGATCAGATGATTGGTGACAGCTGTCATAGGCGATAAGTGACAGCTGTCACCCCGGCTGCTCCTGTGAGGCGGCAGCGCCCTCTGGTGCCTGGAGCCCGCACTCCAGACAGGGCGCCCTCTGGTGGTGGTGGGCCAGCAGTACCTCCTCTTCAGCGGCCCACACAACAAGAGGATCCTTGGTTCAAATCCCAGCCTGACTGGAACATCACTAAGGGCCCTTGGGTAAGGTCCTTAATCCCCTAGTTGGTCCTGCTGTGTAGTGAGCACCTTGTATGGCAGCACAATGACATCTGGGTGAATGTGAGACATTATTGTAAAGTGCTTTGAGCATCTGATGCAGATGCTGAGTCTACTCAGTATTTACCAATACTGAGTCTAGTCGGTCTAAAATTCTACGAGGCTGTAGTTTCTTGCTCCTTCGATGTGGAATTATCTGATGATGGTTTTTTTAAAGTCCAGTTCTGCTGAATAATTTCAAGCCAACCTTTAAAGAAATTAATTATCTGCCGTAATTGGCATATTTTAAAACTAATTTGAATAATATTTTGCTGATTTTTGTGCAATTCACTGTTTGATTTCTTATCATTTTTATGGCCTTTCATATTTTATACTGTTTTGTTTGGTGTTTTATTATGTTTGTGATTTTCTACAAATAAAGTAATTATGATTAATGTCATGTTCAACCTCCAGTGGACATCATGGATTCCACTCACACGTCACTGTACTTGGACCTGCTTGATCATGATGATGAAATTGATCGATTGGTGAAGATGGCCGACTTCATGATGGAGTGTTTCCGTGATCCCGGAGTCCCGGAGCACAAAGCTCCTCCTCCTACACCTCCTATGGAGGAACAGGTAGAGTTGGATAGAACACACAGTCAGCAGGAGTATTATGTCATTACGTCATGAATAAAATTATAAAGTTCAAAATAAAGAAACACAAAATACTTTCAAGTTTCATAAAAGCAGGACGCTTGTCTTCAGTTCTGCCTGAAGCAACAAATAAAAACATTAAATACCGTGTGTGTTCAATAACATGAATGTAGATTTGACAAAAGATCAGCCACTCACACAGCAGAAAAAATGTGAGTACTAATACTTTTGATCACTGCTAATGATGCATTATTTTGTTCATGAAAGGAGCTGTTATGTTTAAAGTGCATATCTCACTCTAATCAACACTATCTTTACAAAAACTGTACACCAGATTATGAGTCATTACTTCCAACTCTTTAACTTGTGTAAGCCCTGATGTAGCTGATAAAAATAAAATTAGCCAAACAGCATCTGCACACAGATTCACAGCTGTTTTTAGTCATAACAGTGAATTAACCTCAGGTGCTGAGTATTTGGTGGCTGAAGGTCACTCCACCTGTGTCCACTTACAGTCCACTTCTTGACTTAAACTGGGACACACAATCTCTGTTGCTTTTTGTCTCCAAATGTAATATGGCTTTAATGTGGTTGTAATATTTTTATATATTGTCATCAGCATGTGTCCGTCTCCTCCTCTTTGTAACCCACAGTCTATTCAGAAGAAAAAAAAAGAGATTGCATATGTCTCAATAAGACTGAATAATCATCCCGTGAAAGTGGTGTCTCTGATTTCACTCCTGCTGTGTTCACACACAGAGCCATGTAGAATTATTGTTCCACTGTGTGGTGCTGTTATTTGTTCAGAGAAGCGAGCTATCGGTTTAGCTCAGCTTGGTCAATAACACAAACGCTGAAGCTGGTCCATGTCATGGCTCTCCTGTTAACAGCGGTCACTCTTCGCGTTCTGTCCAACTCCGTGATCCCAGAAGTGGTTTCCTCAGCGAGACTCGCTGGCGTCCCACACGTAGCAGCTTAACTTAGCATGGCGCGACATGACATGCTCAGTGCTGCTCTGGCTCCAGGCTCGAAGTCTGGAGAAAAAGGCGAATAGGGCTTTCTTTGCGGTCAGCGCTGTGGCCACGGATCGTGCTCGATAGACCAGCAGTCCCGCAAAAGTGGGATTTGTATTGATTATTATGTAGTATAATCAGGAAAGTGTTATTTATGTAACAATTGCATTGATTTGTATGATGGCACTGTTTATCAGGCCGATCATATTCATTTTTATGTGGATTCCAGTGCTGGTTCATTTTGGCGTATAATTTACACCACCTCTCGACCTGGTGTATATTTTCAGCGCAGCGTACTCCAACGACCACATTGATAAATGCGAAGTGGCGCAGCCGTTTTGGCGTACACCCCATATACGCTCAAATATCGCCGTACCCACATTGATACATTGAGGCCCAATATGATTTTTAAATAATGAATTTTCATTTTATCGCATCAAATTAGTATTTGACACAATAGAAAAACAGACCTTAATATTTGGTATAGAAACTTTTGTTTGCAATTACAGAGGTCAGACGTTTCTTGTAGTTCTTGACCAACTTTGCACACACTACAGCAGGGATTTTGGTCCACTCCTCCATACAGATCTTCTCCACATCTTTCAGGTTTTGTGTTTCAGTTCTCTCCAAAGTTTTTCTATTGGGTTCAGGTCTGGAGACTGGCTCGGCCACTCCAGGACCTTGAAATGCTTCTGACAGAGCCACTCCTTAGTTGTCCTGGCTGTGTGTTTGGGGTCATTGTAATGCTGGAAGACCCAGCCACAACCCATCTTCAATGCTCTTACTGATGGAAGGAGCTTGTTTGTCAAAATCTCAGGATACATGACCCCATCCATCCATCCTTCATAATGGTACAGTCGTCCTGTCCCCTTTGTAGAAAAGCACCCCCAAAAATAATGCCCCCCCCCCATGCTTCACGATTGGAATGGTGTTCTTGGGGTTGTTCTCATCCTCCAAACATGGCGAGTGGAATTGATACCAAAAAGCTCTATTTTGGTCTCATCTGACCACATGACCTACTCCCATGCCTCCTCAGGATCATCCAGATGGTCACTGGTGAACTTCAAACGGGCCTGGACATGTGCTGGCGTGAGCAGGGGGCCTTGTGTGCCCTGCAGGATTTTAAACCATGATGGCATAGTATGTTATTAATTGTAATCTTTGTGACTGTGGTCCCAACTGTTTTCAGGTCATTGACCAGGTCCTCCTGTGTCGTTCTGGGATTTCTCAGAATCATCTTTACCCCACGAGGCAAGATGTTGTTGCCAAAAATAAAACACAATACATCAATAGTAGAGAAGCTTGAATCTTCGACTGGACTGTGTTGCTTGACACAAGCACGTTTCGCTTCAAATTGTAGAAGCTTCCTCAAGAACTTCCTAAAGAACAACAACAAGAACAACAACTTGTCCGGAAAGCCCTCACGGTATGTGGGTACCCACGATGGTCCCTGGATAAAGTGCAGAAGTCCCAGAGAACAAAGAGACCAGATAGACAGGAGACGAAGACAAGAAGAAGAGGGGTGTCTCTCCCTTATTTAGCAGGAGTAGGGGAAAAACTACAGAGGATCTTCATACAGCACAAAATCCCAGTTTACTTTAAACCTGTTAACACCTTGAGACAGAAATTAGTTCACCCTAAGGACAGGATCCCTATTTACAAACAGAGCAATGTAGTGTATTCTATCAGATGTCAGGAAAACTGTAACGAACACTACATAGGTGAGACAAAGCAACCTTTACACAAAAGGCTATACCAGCACCATTGGACCTCAGTCTGTCGTTCATCTCCACCTTAAAGACACTAACCACACGTTTGAGGACAAGGATGTTAAAATCTTAGCCAGAGAGAAGAAATGGTTTGAGAGAGGGGTGAAGGAGGCATTCTATGTGGAACAGTTGAAACCCAGCCTTAACCGGGGAGGGAATCTGAGACACACTTTGTCCCCTGTTTACAATGGGGTACTCAGATCAAAGCAGTCTTTTGCTCATGGTAATGAGTCATTCACATCATCAGGAGAGGCGTCAGTCCCATCGTTTGGAGGGACAGGTACCCTGTCATTAGGACGGTGTTAACTAGAGCACAATAGGTGCTAATTAAAGCAATTGTTTAATCACGAGCCAATAGCAGTCTGCCTCTCGGTAGGAGGCGTCTGGTTAGGTTTAAAACACAAGCTTTTGTGGCTTCTGTTTGTTCTTCTCGACAAGGGTCAAGACAGAAGTCAGACTACCAGAGCAAGAATTTTAGCTGAGGAAGCTTCTATGATTTGAAGCGAAACGTCCTCGCGTCAAGCAACTCAGTCCAGTCGAAGATTCAAGCTTCTCTACCATGGAAACTACCTGGACAAATGAGAGCCTTCACAGAAACAATACACCAATAGTTTCATAATACTTTATTTATTTAGAATAGTCAGCTCATTTGACATTTCATCTGCCAGATGCACTTTAAGAGATTTACTGAATGGAGAGGTGGATTTATGATAAATATGGGCAGATCATATTTTGTAACTGCTGGCTGTGTTTGTTTGTGTTTTCTGTATCAGGATGATCTCCTGATCATGGACCTTGGAGGCCCTCAGTACCAGGCACTCAACACTCCTGCTGCTGAAAACATTTTGACTTTTGTCCCTCCCACATTTCATCTGGCTTCCTCCACTCCTGCTCATCCCGCCTTTGTTCCTGAGCCTCCAAAACCCTGCGCCCCTCCCAGCACTTCTGCTCATCCCGCCTGTGTTCCTGATCCTCCAAACCCCAGCGCCCCTCCCAGCACTTCTGCTGATCCCAAACCCTACGTAAAAAAGCCTCCAAATGCTTTCATGGTGTTTAGACAGACACAGCGCCCACTTGTGGTGGCACAGCAGAAGGTGAAAAACTGTGCCATCGTGAATAAGATTCTGGGACAGATGGTGAGTGTGCACACTCCTCACGTGCACAATCTTATCATTGTATCAGTGAGTGCGTGAACTGACAGTGTGTTGTCTTGTGTTTGCAGTGGCATTCTCTCTCTGCAACAGAGAAAGAAGAATATTTCGAACTGGCCAGAATTGAGAGCCGACGACATTACGAGCTCCACCCGACGTGGAAGCCCAACAGGAAGGTGAGGAAACAGTCAGATCGAACATGTGACTCTTGTTTTTAGCAGCTGGCATCATATTGAAAGTCTGAATGTGTTTATTTGTTTATTGTGCAGGTTAAAAAGGTCAAGACGCCTCAGCACTGACCCTCAGTAGCCTGCAGAGACATCTCCAGATCTATTCTATTTTTTTACTATCTGTAAATATATTTTTTTAATAAATTGTCTTTATAACATAAAATGTTTGACTGCATTCAGTGTTTTGTGCATTTTTCAATGAACCAACAGGTCACTTATTTCATTCTTATACTGGACAAAACCTGATCAGTTTAATCAACTCAGTTATTTTGAGAGAATAATCCTGAACTCATATTCAAGCTTTAAATATCATCTTAAGTAAAATAAACCTAACTGAGTTGAGCGAATAATGTAATTTTGTGTGCACACGCGTGCACGTGTTGTGGATTCATTCAAAATATTTTTCTGATAATCTGGAGAGGCCACAACACTTACAAATTAAGGCAACACAGTAAATGCAGAAAGCACTTTCAAACAAAACAAAACAAAGATTACTGATGTCCACAGTAATGACATCAGTAGAAAGATTTCTGGCAGAATTCTGTCAGAGAGCATATGGATGATCCAGAGAAGGATTGGGAGAATATCATGTGGTCAGATGAAACCAAAATAGAACATTTTGGTAAAAACTCAAGTCTTCGTGTTTGGTGGATGAAGAATGCTGAGTTGCATTCCAAGAACACCATATCTACTGTGAAGCATGGGGGTGGAAACATCATGCTTTGGGGCTGTTTTTCTGCAAAGGGGACAGGACGACTGATCCGAGTTAAGGGAAGAATGAACATGGCCATGTATTGTGAGATTTTAAGCCAAAACCTCCTTCCATAAGTGAGAGCACTGAAGATGCAATGTGGCTGGGTCTTCCAGCATGACAATGATCCCAAACACACCACTCGGTCAATAAAGGAGTGGCTCTGTAAAAATCATTTCAAGGTCGTGTATAAAAGATCCACAGCCTCAAACAGTAAGACTCCAAACTCAACCATGGCCAAGACCAAAGAGCTGTCGAAGGACACCAGGAAGAACATTGTAGACCTGCACCAGGCTGGAAAGAGTGAATCTACAATAGTCAAGCAGGTTGGTGTGAATAAATCAAATGTGGGAGCAATTGTAAGAAAATTTAAGACATACAAGACTATTGATATTGTCCCTTGATCTGGGGCTCCACGCAAGATCTCATCCCATGGGGTCAAAATGATGATGAGAGCGGTGAACAAAAATCCCAGAACTCCACGGAGGGACCTGATGACTGACCTTACTTACTTACTTACTTACTTAACCTTTATTTAACCAGAAAATATCCCATTGAGATTAAAAACCTCTTTTTCAAGGGAGTCCTGGCCAAAATGGCAGCAGCAAACACAAAATACAGTTACATATTTATACAGTAAAAACACAGAAGTTATAAACACATTATGAGAAACAAGTGCATATAGTACAATTGGCCTCAGTAACTCTTAGTTTTACATTTAAAGGTGCTCAAAGAAATTAATTCAGTTAGTTTCCAGTCTTTCTGTTGCATGTTCCACGCATAAGGTGCAGAATAAACAAAGGCTCTTTTGCCCAATTCCGTCTGAGCAAAGGGGACAGAAAGCAACAAATAATCTTTCGAACGAAGAGAATAGGATTCAACATTTCTCAGAGTAAATAACGAGCAAATGTATGAAGGCAGCAATCCCAAAATTGCCTTATAAATGAAAGTGTAGAGATGACTAGCCCTGCGAGTGGCCAGAGCAGACCATCCTACTCGAGTGTATAATTCACAGTGGTGAGTAGACATTTTACAGTTCGTAATGAACCTCAAGGCAGCATGATAAACAGCATTAATTGTTTGTAAACATTGAGCACCAGCATTCATGTACAGAAGATCTCCATAATCCAACACAGATACAAATGTTGCAGCGGCAAGACGCTTTTTCACATTAAAAGAAAAACACAACTTATTACGAAAATAAAAACCAATTTTTAGCTTCAGCCTCTTAACAAGATTTTCTATATGTGGCTTGAAAGTGAGTGAATCATCAATCAAGACACCTAAATACTTATACATATGAACCACCTGTATTTCACTGCCCTCAAGAGTGGACACAGTGGGTACCATTTGAGGCTTTTTGCAGTTAGAGAATAACATAAGCTTTGTTTTTTCAGCATTAAGAACAAGTTTCAAGTGTATTAGAGAGTGCTGAACAGCTACAAAAGGTTTCTGCAAAGATTCTACAGCCTGAACAAGAGTTGGTCCAAAACTGTAAATAACTGTGTCGTCAGCATAGAAATGCACATTTGCATCGGACATATTTAGACCCAAGTGATTGATATAAATAATAAATAAGAGGGGGCCCAGTACAGAACCCTGTGGCACCCCCTTATGAACAGTAACAAATTCAGAACACAGATCATCATATTTAATGCACTGAGACCTGTTACTGAGATAATTTGAGAACCAAGCAACTGTGTGCTCTGAAAATCCTGAATAATGCAATCTAAGTTTTAAAATGTCATGATCAACAGTGTCAAACGCTTTTGACAAATCAATAAAAAGAGATGCACAGTGTTGTTGTTTGTCAAGTGCAACAGTAATGTCATTTACCACCTTCATTGCTGCTGTAATAGTACTGTGTTTTTTTTCTGAAGCCAGATTGATGTTTTGATAGGATGTCATTTGCACACAAAAACTCCTTCACTTGCTCACTAACAAGAGCTTCAAGAATTTTGGCCAAAATTGAAAGATTGGATATTGGTCTATAATTTGTCAGAATTGCAGGGTCACCCCCTTTTAATAATGGGAAGATATAAGCCGTTTTCCATAGAGATGGTATGTCATTTCTTTCCACTGTGAGGTTAAAAAGGATTGTAAGAGGCTCTGCCACAAAGTCAGCAGCCAATTTCAAAAAATAAGGATCTATCAAATCTGGGCCAGAGGGTTTTCTATGATCTAATGTTTTGAGGGCTTTATGAACTTCCTGCACAGAAAAAGGTACTAAATTAAAAGGGTCTCCAGTGTAAGATTGGAGAATTTGTGCAGGGTTTCACTGGGACAGTGCCAAGAGAATCAAACAAAGAGACAGATTTTATAAAATGCTTATTAAAACAATTTAAAATTTCAAGTTTATTATACACAGGCGAAGAGCCGTCTAAAATATTGGTAGGTAGAAGAGTGCTTTTAGTCACTGAAAGTGACTTTATAACTTTCCAAAATTTATGTGGATTATTTTTCAGTCGTGATAGACAAAAAGTATTCTGATTTGGCTTTTTTAATGAAGGAAGAACATTTGTTCCTTAATTGTCTAAAATAGACCAATCTGTGGGAGAACCATGGGTTTTCCCGCCCCTTAACCCTGTACCTCCTTAATGGGGCATGTTTATTTACAATTTACATAAAAGAGTCCCTAAAAAATGTCCAAGCTGACTCCACATCTGGTATCAGCCCTATTTTTTTCCAATCAATACAGTCAAATCATGATGATAAGCTTTCTCATTAAAATGTTTACAAATAATACGAGATTTAGATTTAGGCACCTTGGTGTTTCTAATAGTGGCAACAACACAGTGATCACTTAGGTCATTACAGAAGACACCCAGTGACGAGAATTTATGTGGAACATTAGTAAAAATCAAGTCAATCAAAGTTGATTTATCAGGGTTTTTAAGATTTGGTCGAGTGGGTAAATTCACCAACTGGGTAAGATTAAAGGTATCACAGAAGGAAAATGATCCGAGGATACATTAAGCCAGTCCCAGTTTAAATCACCAGCCAGAACAAGTTCACTATAATTCAATTTGGACAACAAATGCTTTAAAGATTGTAATGCTTCACTAGGGGCTGATGGAGGCCTATAACACCCTACAACAGTAATACAAAGACTTTTGGATAGTTCCACATTTAGTGCCAACAATTCCAGTTGTTTGCAGATGGATTCAGACAGAACTACTGAAGAATCAAATTTAGATTTAACATAAATTGCAGTTCTGTCGCCTTTTTTAGGCCTATCAGTATGATAAACATTATAACCAGATATATTAATGTAATCATTTTCAATAGAACCAAGTTTCAGAAATTACAGCAATATCTGCATCGGTCGATTTAATCCAAATTCTGACCATGTCCATTTTAGATAACAAGCTGCGTGCATTAAGATGAACAAATTTAAGACCAGACAAAGATTTAAAATCAGAGGGTGTCTGGATGCACTGCACATCAGGACCAGGGTTTGGTTGCACATTACCAGACAAGAGTAATAGTAAGACAATCAACAATCTCTGCTTTATATCATGTGGTCCGATGAAACCAAAATGGAGCTTTTTGGAAAAACTCAACTCATTGTGTTTGGAGGACGACGAATGCTGAGTTGCATACCAACATCACCATATCTACTGTGAAGCATGGGGGTGGAAACATCATGCTTAGGGGTTGTTTTTCTGCAAAGGGGACAGGACGACTGATCCATGTTAAGGGAAGAATGAATGGGGCCATGTATCGTGAGATTTTAAGCCAAAACCTCCTTCCATCAGTGAGAGCATTGAAGATGCAATGTGGCTGGGTCTTCCAGCATGACAGTGATCCCAAACACACTGCTAAGGCAATGAAGGAGTGGCTCCGTAAAAAGCATTTCAAGGTCCTGCAGTGGCCTAGCCAGTCTCCAGACCTCAAACCCATAGAAAATTTGTTGAGGGAGTTGAAAGTCCATGTTGCCCAGTGACAGCCCCAAAACATCACTGCTCTAGAGGAGATCTGCATGGAGGAATGGGCCAAAATACCAGCTACAGTGTGTGGAAACCTGGTGAAGACTTACAGGAAACTTTTGACCTCTGTCATTGCCAACAAAGATTATGTTACAAGGTAACAAGGTAACAAAAGTTATTACAAGGTAATTGACCAAATACTTATTTTCCACCATAATTTACAAATAAATTCTTTAAAAGTCCTAGAATGTGATTTCCTGGATTTTTTTTTTCTCATTTTGTCCCTCATAGTTGAAGTGTACCTATGATGAAAATTACAGACCTCTCTCATCTTCCTAAGTAGGAGAACCTACACAGTCAGGGGCTGACTAAATACTTTTTTACCCCACTGTATCTTGTTGTATTCTGATGATATTGTCTTTGTCTAGAGTCTGAAGTGAAGTTACAAAAAATGTTGAATATTTTGAATGCATGGTGTAAAAATGGAGACTGTCTCTGAATAAGGATAAAACAGGTAATTCACTTCAGAAAGAAATGTGAACAGAGATGCTCATACAATTTTATGTATGGAGACATCTTTAGCATTTACAAGTTCATATACAGTGAGGAAAATAAATATTTGAACACCCTGCGATTTTGCAAGTTCTCCCACTTAGAAATCATGGAGGGGTCTGACATTTTCATCTGAGGTGCATATCCACTGTGAGAGACATAATCTAAAAAAAAAAAAAAAAAAAAATCCAGAAATCACAATGTATGATTTTCTAATAATTTATTTGTATGTTACTGCTGCAAATAAGTATTTCAACACCTGTGAAAAATCAATGTAAATGTTTGGTACAGTAGCCTTTGTTTGCAATTACAGAGGTCAAACGTTTCCTGTATGCTTAACTATCAAATTCAGTTTGAACTTGGGACTCCGACAAGAGCGGTCGCATCTCCTCTCCACTCTCCCTTATCTCTGCTCTCTGCTTTAACCTTCAAGTCCCTACTTCACCAGACTGTGAATTCCTCAAATTATATTGGATACCGGATCTATTGGACTACTATTGGATTAACCATGGAATTGATCAGCTGGTCTCTGAATGCTACTGACACCATCTTTTCTACAAGAAGGTCAGGACCGGGGGATCCTACCTGCCCAGATGGAACGTATCCTGCGGGCTATGTTCTTGACTCCTGGGAGACGTGGCGTGTTGCATGCTTTGTGCCTTTCTCTGTTCAGGACGTTGAGGATTTATTCATATTTAGACTTATGATAGCAGGGCTGGTACTTTCTGGCTTATGTGCCGCCCTGATCTACCGGAAAATTGGCAAGATGGCGGCATCAAGAACCACGGCCCCTGGCTTGTCCGTCATGATTAAGACTGCAATGACTCTTGAACTCAGACACAGATTGCATGATATCTTGGAGCAGACGCGCACCATGCAGATGAAGATGAAGATTTCGGAGGCCGGGGAATATTCTTAATTCATAATTGGGAATATTCTTAATTCATAATTGGGATTTGGTTGTTCAAGTGAAGCTGTAAAAAGTGTTTTTCACTGCTCAAACTACAACACGGCAGGCTTATCAGCCTGAAGGACAAATTGCCCTGCTGTTTTCCTCCAGAGGAATATCTTCTGCCTTGGTGAACATTTGGCTGTTTCCAGTGGTGGGCACAGATAACCAAAAAATTAACTTTGATAACAGATAACTGAAAAGTTATCTTCCATAAAAATAAAACAATAAACCACCCAAAAATGTATCAAAAGTTACAGATAACTGATAAAAATTCTAATATTATCTCTGGTACATTTACAACTACTAGTAAAACAAATTTAATAGCTTTTAATAACATTAAAAATAACAACAGACCCAAACAATAAGACCACACTTTTTTCTTTCAACAGTCTGCCCCTGCTGGAAGCTCTTGTTTATTATAGCCCACCCAACACAGAGGCACTGTGAAAACAACTGTAAAGCCAGCTCTCTATCAATGACAAACCTCCGGTCATGCGAAGGTCTTGAAAAATAAAGTCATATTGAGTTATGATGTTGATTTATAAATAACATTAATACCAAGAGAATAACTCCATTAATGTCAATTCTGTCATTTGTACAAAGTTAAAATATAACATATATCTTTTAATGTTGACTAATGCACTAATTTTGACGTTTTGTAACAAAGAGACAGATCGCAAAGGATTCTGGGTAAACGTGCCTCTGCTAAACACTGATTGGTTCAGTCATTCATTATGTAAACTAACACCTTAATGTGACGTCTGTCGTGTGTTGGTGTTTAAATGTGCTTTTGTGGCCAATCGTATGGTCGAATGAGAATCAAACCTGTTTGATATATTATTGTGGTCGGCTGTCGTGAGGTTATCCTGCTGCTGAAAGCTACAAGCAGCATCCAACCGTTCGCACTGTGCCTGTGCAAACACTGCAGAGCTGTCTTATAATAATGTTATTATTATTATTATTATTATTATTATTATTTTGCAGTTGTTTTGTTTTTAAACTTAATTTGTAAAAAAAAAAAAAAAGCCATTTGCAAAGCAAAAAAGTTGATTTGACAATCATCTGACATAACCGGGGTCAAAATAAATAGAACACTGCCATCTACTGGTTCCCAGACACTGCCATGAACACTACTGGCCAGTAGATGCTAGATGGCAGTAGAGGCTTTCAAAACAAATTCTAGATAATCCCTGTCTGCTCACATTTAAAATGTGTGGAATTTAACAAACGCAATTAAAAAAATCAACATCTATAAATGCAGAGAATATATTCAAGAGAGTTTTAGGCACTAGAGTTTAATGCTGTTGTCCGTGGAGCCTGAACAGAGTGTCTGAAATGCATGTGACGTACTGAAATTACATCATCCTACCCAAAATGCACTGCGGGGCAGAGCATGTGCTCACAAAACCTTACAAATTAGCACATTACTTTAAAACTAAAACATATATCTGATATTTTTACGTTATGAAACTTCAGACATGACAGTAATTTTAAATAACTTGTCTGGATGACTTAGGTCATATTGCGGGCATATCAGTCTGGTGTTAAAGAAAATGTTTTTTTCTTTTTCCTTTTGGGGCTGTTTTTTCTTTGTTTGCAGAGGATTGAAATTTTTTATACAAGTAATTCTCTTCAGTTTGTAAAAGTTATAACTATATGTCTGTTACAGAACTTTTAACAGGTGGGTGCTGAACTAATCTTAAAAATGCTTGTTGCTGTTAAGCTTTGTTTATTGGTTTAAAAGTTATCAGATAAAAATTAATCGGAAAATAATTGTTTTGATAATGGTTTTTAAAGTTACCTAAAAAGATAATCTATTATCTTCGATAATAATCTGTTATTGGATTATCGGAAGTGTGCCCCCCACTGGCTGTTTTCTATCTCAACTCACAAAGACAATAAACTGTTGCACCGGACTGAAGCATGCTCCACTCCCCCCCCCCCCCACCCACCATCACCCCCCCCCCCCACTCTGGCTTCTGCTCACGTCATCCCTTCCCTTCTGCAGGGGCGGCGCGGTTTTAGCTGCAGCAAGTCCCCGTTCCTCCCCCCAAGCTGACGGTGGTGCAACTCATGGTTGCTGTGAGACCTTCACTCACTTGCCTCAATTCAGATAATGGACTTCTTCAAATTTAGTGCACATAAACAATGTCTTTAATTCTGATGTGTGCCATTATTATGGTAAACAAGTAATAATTGTGGACTAATTGCTGTCTGAGGTAACTCGAGTGTAAACATAATTTCTCCACTGTGAGATCAATAAAGTATATCTCATCTCATCTCAAATTTCAAATTTATTAATTTATATAGCGCCAATTTGCAATGAGATCGCCTCAAGGCGCTTCACACAGCATAATAAAAACAGAGAAAACTGAATTAAAAATTTAAAAACAAAAAACCATAAAAGAACAAAACAATAAAAACACATCATAACACAATAAAACTAATGATAAAACAAGGAAAACAAATGAGTCTGAACGTGATTTAAAAGTCTCCAAAGTATCTGTGTCAGGAACAGTGAGGACTTGGAACGACAGACAGGTGGACACAAATGCAGACTCATTGCACAGAGGTGGGATTTAGAAAAAGGTTTAATCAAAAACAGGCTCCGATTTATACACAGGGTGACAAGCAGGCAGGAGGAGGTACTGACAGTCCTGAGGCGGCGGCGTGGTCAGTAACAAGCAGAGTTCCAGCACAGGCAAACAGGTGTACCGGAGGAGGCAAAAGAGGAGTCAAAAAAACAAGCAGGGTTCAGGTACAGAGAAGCAGGTTAACTGGCTCAGGCAAAAGGCAAGGTCAAGACAGGCGAAGGTCATACACGGCAAGAAAACAGACTATGGCAGAAAAACCACGAGAGGCTTCGAACGAGGCAAAACGCACAACGAACTAACAGTGAGTGGTGGAAGACAAGGGGTTTAAAAGCAGAGGATAATCAGGGCGTGATGAAATGCAGGTGCAGGAAAGAAGGCGTGGCTGAGTGAGACAAGAGTGGAGTAACAGGTGGGCGTGTCAGACAAAAGCAGCAAGGAGAGGAATGTGACAGTGACAGAACAAATGTTAAACAATTCCTAAAATCCAAAAGTGAGAAACAGAATGAAACAGAAACACAACAGAAAATTAAAGGCTGGATCAAAACTAGAGAAGAACTCAACATGTGGCAGGAGTGTACAGAAAAACCTAAGGGACTAATGTGCTCAAAACAGAGTGACTGAATAACTGGAAAATAAGACAAAGACTAAACTAGAACAGAACTCAATAAGTGGCTGACGTGTGACATAATCCTCAAAACCTAATGTGATAACACAGAATGACTAAATAACAGAGACTAAACTAAAACCAAACTTAACGTGAGTGAAGTGAAACAAATCATAAAACCAAGACTAAAGTGTAAGAAACAGAAAAACACTCAGGGTCGGACAGAAGGACAAAGAGAGGGAAACAGATGGAGACTGGGGGACAAAAACAGATTCTGGGCAGGTCCAGGGCTAATCAATCAATCAATCAATCAATTTTATTTATATAGCGCCAAATCACAACAAACAGTTGCCCCAAGGCGCTTTATATTGTAAGGCAAGGCCATACAATAATTACGTAAAAACCCCAATGGTCAAAACGACCCCCTGTGAGCAAGCACTTGGGGACAGTGGGAAGGAAAAACTTCCTTTTAACAGGAAGAAACCTCCAGCAGAACCAGGCTCAGGGAGGTGCAGTCTTCTGCTGGGACTGGTTGGGGCTGAGGGGAGAGAACCAGGAAAAAGACATGCTGTGGAGGGGAGCAGAGATCAATCACTAATGATTAAATGCAGAGTGGTGCATACAGAGCAAAAAGAGAAAGAAACACTCCCCCAGCAGTCTAAGTCTATAGCAGCATAACTATTGGATGGTTCAGGGTCACCTGATCCAGCCCTAACTATAAGCTTTAGCAAAAAGGAAAGTTTTAAGCCTAATCTTAAAAGTAGAGAGGGTGTCTGTCTCCCTGATCCGAATTGGGAGCTCGTTCCACAGGAGAGGAGCCTGAAAGCTGAAGGCTCTGCCTCCCATTCTACTCTTACAAACCCTAGGAACTACAAGTAAGCCTGCAGTCTGAGAGCGAAGCGCTCTATTGGGGTGATATGGTACTATGAGGTCCCTACGATAAGAAGGGACCTGATTATTCAAAACCTTATAAGTAAGAAGAAGAAGAATAAAAATTCAAAAAGATAATTTGTAACCTTCACTAATGCTGTTTCTGTACTATGATGAATTCTAAAACCTGACTGAAACTCTTCAAATAGACCATTCCTCTGCAGATGATCAGTTAGCTGTTTTACAACTACCCTTTCAAGAATTTTTGAGAGAAAAGGAAGGTTGGAGATTGGCCTATAATTAGCTAAGATAGCTGGGTCAAGTGATGGCTTTTTAAGTAATAGTTTAATTACTGCCACCTTAAAAGCCTGTGGTACATAGCCAACTAATAAAGATAGATTGATCATATTTAAGATCGAAGCATTAAATAATGGTAGGGCTTCCTTGAGCAGCCTGGTAGGAATGGGGTCTAATAGACATGTTGATGGTTTGGATGAAGTAACTAATGAAAATAACTCAGACAGAACAATCTGAGAGAAAGAGTCTAACCAAATACTGGCATCACTGAAAGCAGCCAAAGATAACGATACATCTTTGGGATGGTTATGAGTAATTTTTTCTCTAATAGTTAAAATTTTCTTAGCAAAGAAAGTCATGAAGTCATTACTAGTTAAAGTTAAAGGAATACTCGGCTCAATAGAGCTCTGACTCTTTGTCAGCCTGGCTACAGTGCTGAAAAGAAACCTGGGGTTGTTCTTATTTTCTTCAATTAGTGATGAGTAGTAAGATGTCCAAGCTTTACGGAGGGCTTTTTTATAGAGCAACAGACTCTTTTTCCAGGCTAAGTGAAGATCTTCTAAATTAGTGAGACGCCATTTCCTCTCCAACTTACAGGTTATCTGCTTTAAGCTGCGAGTTTGTGAGTTATACCACGGAGTCAGGCACTTCTGATTTAAAGCTCTCTTTTTCAGAGGAGCTACAGCATCCAAAGTTGTCTTCAATGAGGATGTAAAACTATTGACGAGATACTCTATCTCACTTACAGAGTTTAGGTAGCTACGCTGCACTGTGTTGGTATATGGCATTAGGGAACATAAAGAAGGAAACATATCCTTAAACCTAGTTACAGCGCTTTCTGAAAGACTTCTAGTGTAATGAAACTTATTCCCCACTGCAGGGTAGTCCATCAGAGTAAATGTAAATGTTATTAAGAAATGATCAGACAGAAGGGAGTTTTCAGGGAATACTGTTAAGTCTTCAATTTCCATACCATAAGTCAGAACAAGATCTAAGATATGATTAAAGTGGTGGGTGGACTCATTTACATTTTGAGCAAAGCCAATTGAGTCTAATAATAGATTAAATGCAGTGTTGAGGCTGTCATTCTCAGCATCTGTGTGGATGTTAAAATCGCCCACTATAATTATCTTATCTGAGCTAAGCACTAAGTCAGACAAAAGGTCTGAAAATTCACAGAGAAACTCACAGTAACGACCAGGAGGACGATAGATAACAACAAATAAAACTGGTTTTTGGGACTTCCAATTTGGATGGACAAGACTAAGAGTCAAGCTTTCAAATGAATTAAAGCTCTGTCTGGGTCTTTGATTAATTAATAAGCTGGAGTGGAAGATTGCTGGTAATCCGCCGCCTCGGCCCGTGCTACGAGCATTCTGACAGTTAGTGTGACTCGGGGGTGTTGACTCATTTAAACTAACATATTCATCCTGCTGTAACCAGGTTTCTGTAAGGCAGAATAAATCAATATGTTGATCAATTATTATATCATTTACTAACAGGGACTTAGAAGACAGAGACCTAATGTTTAATAGACCACATTTAACTGTTTTAGTCTGTGGTGCAGTTGAAGGTGCTATATTATTTTTTCTTTTTGAATTTTTATGCTTAAATAGATTTTTACTGGTTATTGGTAGTCTGGGAGCAGGCACCGTCTCTACGGGGATGGGGTAATGAGGGGATGGCAGGGGGAGAGAAGCTGCAGAGAGGTGTGTAAGACTACAACTCTGCTTCCTGGTCCCAACCCTGGATAGTCACGGTTTGGAGGATTTAAGAAAATTGGCCAGATTTCTAGAAATGAGAGCTGCTCTATCCAAAGTGGGATGGATGCTGTCTCTCCTAACACTACCAGGTTTTCCCCAGAAGCTTTGCCAATTATCTATGAAGCCCACCTCATTTTTTGGACACCACTCAGACGGCCAGCAATTCAAGGAGAACATGCGGCTAAACATGTCACTCCCGGTCCGATTGGGGAGGGGCCCAGAGAAAACTACAGAGTCCGACATTGTTTTTGCAAAGTTACACACCGATTCAATGTTAATTTTAGTGACCTCCGATTGGCGTAACCGGGTGTCATTACTGCCGACGTGAATTACAATCTTACCAAATTTACGCTTAGCCTTAGCCAGCAGTTTCAAATTTCCTTCAGTGTCGCCTGCTCTGGCCACCGGAAGACAATTGACTATGGTTGCTGGTGTCGCTAACTTCACATTTCTCAAAACAGAGTCGCCAATAACCAGAGTTTGTTCCTCGGCGGGTGTGTCGTCGAGTGGGAAAAAACGGTTAGAAATGTGAACGGGTTGGTGGTGTTGACGGGGCTTCTGTTTAGGGCTACGCTTCCTCCTCACAGTCACTCAGTCGGCCTGCTTTCCCGGCTGCTCGGGATCTGCCAGAGGGAAACTAACGGCGGCTAAGCTATCTTGGTCCGCACCGACTACAGGGGCCTGGCTAGCTGTAGAATTTTCCACGGTGCGGAGCCGAGTCTCCAATTCGCCCAGCCTGGCCTCCAAAGCTACGAATAAGCTACACTTATTACAAGTACCATTACTGCTAAAGGAGGCCGAGGAATAACTAAACATTTCACACCCAGAGCAGAAAAGTGCGGGAGAGACAGGAGAAGCCGCCATGCTAAACTGGCTAAGAGCTAGTAGCTGTGCTAAGCTAGCGGATTCCTAAAAACACGCAAAGTGAATAACGTGTAAATAATTTAGAGGTGATTCAGCAGAGGGAGTGCTTTAGTTAAGGCACGTGAAGATAACACTGTGAAACAAATCGTTATCTAGGTAACTAGATCAATCTAACTGCGCAGATTAAACAGCTAACAGATACAGCAAAACACCGCTGTGCTCCGGAACAGGAAGTGATACAATACCGCAGTGAGAGCCAACCACCAGTAGAGGCCAAATAAATATGACAAATGGCTAAAATATGACAGCACCCGCCACCAATGCAGCCAACACCGGGGGCTGCCCACACCACCTCCCCAAAACCCTGAGTGGGATAACCCCGCTCACAGACGACTACGGGTGGGAAGGAGGGTGGATGGAGGAGGGAAAAAAAAAAATCAATTCAAAATCAATTTTATTTATATAGCACCAAATCACAACAACAGTTGCCCCAAGGTGGTCTCAAGACCCCTGAGACCAGGCAGGGACCCACAGAACCCACCCACAGCCTAGGGGAGAGGAGGCAAGTGGCCGACGCAACAAAAAAGGACCCACAGACGGGCGACGGAGGAGTATGCAGGGGTTAGACAGGGTATCAGGCAGGTGAGCACCGACAGGGTCCAGAGGCGACCATGTGGACAGACACGGCCAGAAACTGAGGTAAGGGGTCTGTCAGGAGGATCACCAAAAACTGGAGCTGTGAGACCTGGAGGACTAGGAGCAGAAACAGAATCATAAACAGTGGAATCATGGGTCTTGCAAAAACTGTCAATACGGGAGGGGCAAGAACGTCCACCAGGGCCACAAGCACAGTCAACCTGCTTTTGCCCAGAGCACCAAAAATGAGGAAACAGATTAAACAACCAAGCAATCAAAAGCATACAACAAATAAAGACATGAATCCAAAGAAAAGAAGGAATACAGATGAACAAGACAGGAAACAAAAACCCGAGTAATTCTGAACCCAAGAACCATAGGACCTCAAATACTAAGAAAAACCTAAGAACTGAACCAAAAGATATGGAAATGTTTTGACATATGGACATCATCCACTTGCTCATGGAATGCAAAAACTGAAAAAAGTTACAAAAAGCAATGCAGTGAGAGCTGTATACAGAAAATGGATTAGTAAAGGTGCCATGTGGAGGCAAAAATGGCATTGGCCAAACACACAGAAACCCAAAAAATGTGCAATGTGAAAAAACAAGAAAGCAAAACATATATGTACGCAGTGGCGGTCCTAGAGTGATTTACTCCCCGGGCGAAACCCCCTGCGTGCCCCCCGCACACACTAATGTGGCCACCACCTCCGCCCCACCACCCATGAAAACACTAACTTCATCCAGAACACCCACAATCCCACAAATTAACTCACAGCAGCTATTTTCAAGAACTAATTTCCGGTTTTAATGACTACTGCAATAACAAACACAAAGATAAACAATAATTACCTCAATAAAGTTTTTGAACATAAAAAACAAAAGACTCAGTGACTTCACATTACAACTATGTACAGTACAGGTATTTAACAAAGCACAACTGCACTACAGCACCACCCGATGGTCAAAACATTGCACGTCATTCAGTTTTACCAACAGAGTGCACTTTGCATTATCATAGAGTCCCATTCACCATAATGAACAAAACTTAAACCTCCATTAAAGTCGCATCATATAAATAAGTGCTCACTATCCGTGATGTGAAATTCCATCGAGTAGGAGCATTTCTGGGCAACCTTGAGCAGCCTACAGACTCAAGAAAAGACATCCTCTTTGTGGATTTTGAGAAAAATGTGGCAAACCCAGAGAGTGATGCAAAAAATATTCTGCACTCAGATAAGCATTTAGCCCCCTGAGACAGAACCAGATTCAGTCTGTGTGCATAGCAATGCACAAATATTGCACTGGGGGCTATTGCTTTAACTTTGGCCTACAAACCATTGAGAGCTGAAGCCATGACAGCAGCCATGGCTTCATCGTTAAGGAAGACTATCAAATGGCTTCGCCAAAATCCGGTCCACAACATTCAAATTGTCTGCCATTATGTGCAGCTTGCTACCTAGCTAGCTCACTAGCTGGGACTGGCGCGAGGCTAATGTGAAGTGTGTCCGCCTGTGAGTGCTTTGTGACGGTGGAGGAGCTCAGCAGCACCCGCTGCTCGGTAGGGACAGAAACTGCGATAGAAGTCAGAAAGAGTGATAGAAGTCAGTCTCCAAACACAAGAAGCTACAAAAAAAACCCACCAGAAATAGAAGCTCGATTTGTCGCTAGTCGTTTTTAACAAAGAAAATGCCGCTAAGAGGATTAGGAAAGTCTCCGGTTCAACTCAGAACAGAATGAAAATTAAAAAATGCTCCCACGGATGTTTACACCAAAAGATCGCTGATTCGCTCATTTCGCTGTCAATCAAAAAGGGATTCAGCCTCAGACAGATCATCCAATCATCATGCAGAAGCTGAGCGTCCGGGCCGGCCGAGGCCAGCCCACTGCCCCATAGACCCCCAGACACGCTGAGCGTCTGATGGGCGGGACAAAGCCCAGCATTTATCCAATGACTCGTCTCGTTTCGCTGCACTCTTGCTTCGCTATTGAACTCTGTATGTACGGGAGGAGTAAACTAAGGTAATTATACTGCGAAATGACTGAGAAACTAATCCAAATACTGAACTGTGATCAAGCAGAACCAAAAAAGAACATAAAATATAAAGGTGCAGGCATAAAAAATGCACAAGATGATAAATCCACAAAATGCATTCCGGGACCACTCAAAAATGGAAACCCTAACCAGAAAATAGCAAGTGGTGCCAACGAAAGATTCCAGTGAAAAAAGAAAGAGCCTAAGCCAAACGGATGAAAAATAAGAAACCTGCCGAAAAAAAATGCAAGAACCAAAGAAACCAGCTGCCGGATTACATGAAGAAAAATGCTTGGCAAAAGAAAACAAAAAATGAGAGAACCAATAAAGTAAAACCAGGAAGTAATCACAAATGGAAGACTTAATACTGGATCCAGGAAAGGAATTAACCAAACAAAAAGGAGAAAACTTTAACCAGAAAAACACAGACAAGCAACTCATGGTTGTCAAAACCCTGGCGTTGAGTTGTAGCAGAGACCTGATTGGATGTAGATAAGAGATGTTAGACAGTGTGTCCAAAAGACACAACAGATGTGGAAAAAAAACAGAAAAGCATGACCAATAAGTAGTATAATGTCACACCAACCATCCAGAAAATTGTGAGTCCAACAGTTGTCCTTGGAGAGGTCACTGAAGGTTGGACACGAACAGGAGGTTCTGGAGATGCTGGCTGGGCTGCACGTTCGGGTGAAGCGAGTGCTGTGGACGCATGGGGTGAGGCGCTCTCAGGTAAAAGCAGTGATGGCTTCAGCACCACGGGTGACGTAGCTGCAGCAGGAGACGTGACGGGAGCATGAACAGGTGATTCTGAGGGTGCCACTGGAGGTCTGGAAGCAGGGCACGCTGTAGAGGCGACTCAAGCGGTTCTACAGATGGTGCACCGCAGATCTTCCACGGTGCCACTGATGAGATGGGAGGTGCACATGTTGCTGAAAGCTCCCGCGAAGTGATCTTTTCCTCTGGCAACTCTGCTTGTGGTTCCGGGAAAGCAGGAGGCACAGATGACTCCGGAGGTGTGCGGGTCACTGAGGATGTGGCGAGCACCACAGGTGGAGTCCTCAGTCCGCACGATTCAGCTGGTGGAGATGTGGTCTTCAGGAGGGCGGACTCAGAGGGAGGCACTCCTGAAGACCATAGCTCCACCAGCTGAATCGTGCGGACTGAGGTCTTCAGGAGCACGGACTCAGAGGGAGGCGCTCTCACAGCTCGATGAAGTGGTGGAGCGCATGCTGCAGGTCCTGCTGGCATATAAGCGGTGAGGCACAGAGCTGATGAAACACTTCCTGATGGCTCTGATGACAGTTCTGGGGGTTGTGGAAGTGGAATCACATCAAAGGTGACAGGCAACAGTGGAGCTCCTGCTCCGGTGTCAGGTGCGGCCGGGCACCGCGGCGGTTGCGCTTGGCGTTTACGTGGTACTGGCACCGGGGACGTGGCCGAAGACGGTGCGGAGATACGCCTCGGTGCAGGTATGGGTGGCTGGCACGTCGAGGGTGATGTGAGCGATGAAGACTGACTGGGTGCCAGCGAGGAAAATCGGAGAAACGAGGCTGACGTGGACATAATCCTCAAAACCTAATGTGATAACACAGAATGACTAAATAACAAACAGAGACTAAACTAAAACCAAACTTAACGTGAGTGAAGTGTAACAAATCATAAAACCAAGACTAAAGTGTAAGAAACAGAAAAACACTCAGGGTCGGACAGAAGGACAAAGAGAGGGAAACAGACGGAGACTGGGGGACAAAACCAGATTCTGGGCAGGTCCATGTGTACCGGGAGATCGTTCCACAGAACTTGGGCACGGTAGGAGAAAGCTCTGTGACCGGCAGACTTTTTATTTACTCTGGGAATGCAGGGCCAGAGCTGGTACATAGGGGCTTATCAGGTCAGCCAGATAGGGAGGTGCAAGTCCATGAACAATTTTATAAACTAATAACAGTACCTGACAGATCTTGCAGTGACTGGAAGCCAGTGAAGGGATGCCAAAATGGGCATAATGTGGTCAAACTTTCTGCTTTGTGTCAAAAGTCTGGCAGCAGCATTTTGAACCAGTTGAAGACCCCTAACACTGGACTGTGGTAAACTAGAAAATAGATCATTGCAGTAGTCCAGTCTAGAAGAGACAAATGCATGAATCAAAGTCTCAGCATCAGCCATAGACAGGATGGGACGAATCTTCGCTATAATCCGCGAATGGAAGAAAGCAGTCCTCGTAATGTCTCTAATGTGGAGGTCAAAAGACAATGTAGGATCGAAAATTACCCCAAGTTTCCTCACTTTGCCCGTATGATGTATAACACACACTAAGCTAAGCGCTGACTGATCAGATTTGATGCCAATACCTTGCTGGACCAAGAACCATCATTTCAGTCTTATCAGAATGCACAGGTAGGAACAGTGTTGCCACAGTTACTTTGAAAAAGTAATCCAATTACTGATTACTCCTTGAAAAAGTAACTTAGTTACTTTACTGATTACTCAATTGGAAAAGTAACTAAGTTAGATTACTATTTACTTTTTAGTTACTTTCCCCAGCTGCCGAAAACAACCCTCTGCCACCTCAAAATGACAATGATACCTGTTTTGCCAAAATAGTCACCCTTTCTTGACTTCAATGAAAATAAATATTTGTTTTATAAAAAATAAAATAAAGACCTCTTTCTTGACCTCATATTTAACTATTGACAGCACTGCAACAGTAAAACTTGCAGTTTCTAACCTACATTGTTTATAAATGTAACTATAAAATTCATTCTAACATTTAAATTATCTCTAAACATTTTACTTGTCGAAATTATTATTATTTTAAGTAGTATTAGTAGTTGTAGTAAAAAAAAACGGCTTCAAAACTGAACCTTTAATCTAGGGGTGTTGTGGGGGGGGGGGCACATCCTTGCCCCACGCCCCCATTACATCTGGATTCGCACCTGCTTTGGCGTTTGAGCACAAAGAATGGATAACATTTATGTATGCAGAAAAGATGACCAGATTTACAGGTAAGAAAGTTTTACTGTGTTTTCACATCATGTGGTCCTAAAGAGAGTTTAGGTGCATTTGAGTGGAAAATAGTGTCAGTTGTTGACGCGTCGCGGAGGATCAGCTGTTTTTAGCAGCAGATACGGAGCGGCTCAGCTCA